>NW_026100847.1:0-2311 GCF_025091365.1 Daktulosphaira vitifoliae
AGTAATTGCATCCTGTATAAATTGAAAATATCAAAGTCGTTTCCATCTCTTGTAATCTCTCTCAAGATTTTAATGACATGTGACATTAGCTAAATATTTGTAATCGAGTATTATATTTTAATAGTTACAAAATTATAAACTTGTTTTAAGTTGTAACTGAATAGGTTTAAAAACAAGTTTTAGTGCAAATTTCAATGTGTTTATAATGTTACTAACAAATATTTTCATAATAATACTTAAAAAAATATTAATACTAAATATTATACACATAAAACAATTTAAATGTTTAGTTGTGGTTATAAAATACGTTTAAAAATAATATGTAATTGACTGAAAATGTGTTACATTAATATAAAATTAGTTGAACATCTGTAAAGAGTGTACAAGTAGAGTGTTATTACTAAATACATATAATTATATTAATGATTCAAAATAGTAAAATAAAAGTAAGTTAAATGATCATATAAATTTAATTAAAATTGTTAAACAATTAAAATTATTCAGTTTTTAATAATAGTAGTAGTTTATATTAAATCCTATGATTTATAATATAAGTATATATTTGTTTAAAAATGTATGTGATTTAAAATTATATGAAAACACTTTATTATTCTGAATTGGAACTAATAATAATAAACAGATAAAAAAATAAAAAATAAAATTTAGAAAATATTAATCATATTTTAGTGACACTATAAAATATGTCGATACTTTTAATTATTTAATTCAATCATACAAGGAAAACACATGATTCTGAGCTAAGTTGAGATTCTTCACCAATTTACTAAAACTGAATTCAGCTAGTAATATATCTCTCCGTGGTCTCATAATTCAAGTCTATTATTATTATTATACAGTGTAATATATATATATATTTTATCAATTAACTCTCAATGAATTTACAAACATTTTGTAAGTTTTTTTATTTCGTATATTATATTAGCATATGATGAACATAAAATGAAAAGTGATGAGAATAAAATATATGAAAGGAGATCGATATGGATAATATTCCGGGAGAGAAGAAAAAATAGATGGAAAATCAGAAATAAAGTTTTATATGTATCAGATTGTATTAGATTTTTAGAAAAGGATCCTACTAAGAATTGAAGGAAGTTGATTTGGATAGAGAAGGGCGGAGGAACATTATTTGATGAGCCAATCTATGGATTGGAAATAAATGACGTCAATATCACAAAAAGTTAAGTTTTATAAGTTTTAACAATATAGATAATAATAAAAAATAAATATAAAATGATAATAACATTAATCATAAATAAATAAAACTAAAAATTGTATATTGCACTTGGATATGCAAGTTAGTTACAATCTGATCACGGCATAAGTAAATTCATGCTTTTTTTCTAACGGAAACGATATCATAATGTATTTTACAATTAGGATCTCTCTGTGATTACAGAAGGAATACTCAGTCATCTCCCACTTATGAAATTGGAAATGACACTTTCCCTACTTAGTCAAGGAAAAAATTATAAATTGCACACACAAATTTTAAATATTATATTGTTTTTTTATTGATTAATTATTGTTATTTCAAGATACCGGATAATTATAACACTATAAAATGATTTTCAGCAATTTAAATTTAATTTCATGATTTATTAAATTGTTATAGAGCTACACTCGAATGAATTTTAATTTTAATTATTCATAAAAATAAGAATAATGTCAATTTAATCTCATCTTGGAGCTTTGTTTGGCTAAAATAATTGTACTTTTATGATAATAAGCTAATAAAATAAATCATGTACCCGTTGGACTCGCAATAAATACACAATCGTATGGTGTGTCTATTTAAGATTTAATTTACGTAGGTTACGTGCATGCACATACATAAATAGTAGTTTAAGTTACATATTATTCGAACGGTAAGGGGCATTAATGACAAATTATATGTAGATTAAAGCCAAAAAGATTTATTGCACTAATAATACAACTTCTTGTGGGCCACAAATACGGCAAGTTTTTATTATTTATTTTTATTAATCGTACTTAATGATATGTCGGTTACAAAACTGATTCCGCACAGTAAAAATATATGAGTCCTATATACTAACAGGTGTCAGTAGTAAGTGCATAGCGCTGTACTATGTAGCTTTTAGCGAGCTAATATAATTTGGTTTTTTGTTTACTGTCTAAACAAATAGCTCGCAGGGCATAAAGCAAGTGTAATAAAAATAGTTTTTATAGTTACATCTTTGTATTGAGTTTATCGTGATAAAAATAAGAAAATGTTATAGTTCAATGAGTCTCGTATTTCTTGACAACATAGTCATCATAATTAAAAAAA
>NW_026100848.1:0-2310 GCF_025091365.1 Daktulosphaira vitifoliae
ATGGTAACAGTCATATTGATATATAACTTAGTGGAATTATTTGTATACTTACGGTGTTGGACCGTTTAAAATGTGATAACAAATTACTTGATAATAAAATGTTAGAATATTCAGGATAAATTTAATTGACAAAATAATTATTGCCAATTAGATCAATGAATTTTTGTATATTCCAAATGTGTATCAAATTCTTTTATTCTGATGCAATTATAGAACAGAGTAATAATCTATATGTTCTGTATGTTATAGAATTTTGGACTATTTTGATATCTAACTCAATATTGTTATTTTTGGAATAACACTTTTTGACTTGTCACACTAAAAATAGCAAGGTTAGTTTAACCATCTTAAGAGTAAAAATAATGTCACATATTAATATCCATATCAATTCTAAAGTATGAATATATCATAAGTATAAATCTTATAAATACCAAATAGTTGGACAATTTAATCTGCGTCAAATTATTAATATTTAAATAGCAGTGGCTCGGTGAAGATGAGCATTAACAATATACAAAATTGCCAGTAGTTAAAATGAGTTCAATCTAGTGTCTCATTTAAGTCAAAACCCAAATTGCCGAGAGGATGATTTAATTTTAAGCACTGAAGAGTGGAAAGCGTTAATATAAAAATTTATTCGAATGGTCAAATTTTCAAAATTGTTATATTAACAGAACCTATCACGATTGTTGATATCTAGTAGATAGTTTATTAAATACTTTATAAATTATATTACAATATTTGTCATTTCATTTTTTTATATGGTAGATACCTACTTAAATTGGTTACTGTTAGTATTTTTTTCTCAACTTGTTTGTGTTATAGTATAATATTTACAATTTAAAAAGGACTATTTTGTATTTATTCTCATAATAAATTAAAATTATAATACCGACTTGTGATATTTCGTATAATTTTAATTTCTAATTAATTTTTTATGAAATAACCAAACATTATAAGTTGGTACTAATCTTTTACTTTTTTGAGATAATTTATTTTTATTTTTAAGTAACTATATCTGTTTATTATGATCAATAACACTTTTAGCCTTTGACGGAAGAAAATTCGGTGTAGCTCGGGAACACTCCTCATTTTTTAGGAACTATAGTCTCCCCTTTTAGTTTTTCCCACTTTAATCATTGATAGTTGCCCATGAGTTTAAAAAATAGTCTTGCAACTTTTCAGAGGCTAATGAATAACGTTCTATGTAATTTAACAGGTATAAATTGTTTAGTTTACCTTGATGCCGTATTTGTATTTCCAGTGAATTTATAGGACCATAATAAAAAGTTAAGAGGCGTATTTAATAGATTGTGGTGGTTGCACAACTTAAAATTGCAACCTGTTAAGTGTGAATTTTTAAGGAAAAAAGATATAAGGAAAAATATTTATTTAGGTCATCAGGTTTTAGTGTCCAGAGTGAATCCTGATGAAATAAAAATTGAAAGTATGAGGAATTATCTGGTTACAAATAATGTTAAAGAAAATTAAGTATATTTAGGTTTAACATTGATATTGTCAAAATTGTATTCCTAATTATAGTAAAATAGCTAAAATATTAAAAATTTTGTTAAAGAAAGGTATCAAATATGAAAGATCGGATTTGTATCAAAATACTTTTGAAACTTTAAAAAAATACTTATGCTCAAACCCTAGATTTCTATTAACTCTTCTTCTTTCTCGCCTTAATCCCAACTACTTGGGGTCGGCCACTCTTATCCTAAACACTTTAAACCATAAATCATAGCTGGCCTCGCTACAGTCTTGTAGAATTTACCTCTCAGCCTCATTGGAATTCTTTTATCGCATAAGACGCCAGACGCTTCTCTCCACTTCAACCACCCGGACTTAATCCTGTTACGTTTTCTATTAACTAAAAAACAAATAAATACAATGTTATTGAAGTATGTAAATTGATAATAAAAACTATAAAATATAAACTAATATTAATGAAAAAAATGTTTGATTGTAATTGTAATAATTCAAAAATAAGCAAAAATGGTGATGTGTTAGGGTTGGTCGGGTATTTTTGACCAAGGTTGGAAATTTGGGGATTTAGTCAATTGGTGAGCAACGAGGTTCTATCGGGGTTGTAGAGTCCGAGGGTTTAAAACAATAAAGACAAGTAGATATAAAAAGAAATAATTAAGGTTCCTCTTATAGAGATATTATAAATGATCCAACTAGTAAGTATCTGTAATAATACACTGAGGCAACGAAGAGGCGGTAGCCATCTCACGAATACCATGTAATGTGATTATGTATAAGGTCCGAACTAGTTAATAATAATTAATTGAAGTTTAAAGATTA
>NW_026100849.1:0-2310 GCF_025091365.1 Daktulosphaira vitifoliae
AAAAAACAAAGTTGACACCCTTACAAGGCATAAGGGATGAACATAAAATGTTTTAAATAGTTAATAATTCAAGAATAATGTGTAACTAAAGTAAACCAAAAAAAAAAAAATGCTTAAATTATTATTACTTTGTAAGTAATTGAGTGGGTTATGATAAAAAAATCACCTCTATATATAATTATAACGTAATAGTAAATAGCTTTTTCTAATTTTTTATTGATCTCACTTCTAAAATCATCAGGATTCTGGTTCTTAACTGTGTTTAAGAAAACTTAACCTATAAACTTATAGGTTCAACTTTTTAAATAATGGTTTTAGAATAAATTTTTGCTACAATTTTTTTTTATTTAGTTAAACATAACCATAGCTTAACTTCAAATTTTCATCTAGAATTCCTTAAATTATTCTTAGGTTTAAACCCTTTGTTCACTAAGCTCTCCAATTTACACTTATGCTTTATATTAATATAAAAATATCTATTTTGGAAGTGCATTTAAACCTAATTTTCTTTTATAGAAAAGTTGCATTTGAAGCTCTTAAAATATCAATATTCAAATCATTTATACCGATATTTTACGAGGAAGCTATAATTTTAAGTAAAAAACTATTAGAAAAACGGAGTGTTGAATCACATGATTGTGAAATAAGTGTATTAGTTAGTTTTGCTGTATTGGATATTTTTGGACGAACAACATTAGGAGAAAATTTTAATTCACAATCTAAATCTGGACATATATTTTTTAAAAATGCAGAAATTTTAAAAAAGGTAGTATGTTTTATTTTACATAATTTTCAGTATACTATGAATATACAATGTGACTTATTTAGTTTCTGAACCAAATTTTGTTTTGAAAGAATACTTTTCTCCATAAATATATATAGAAAACAAATATGTATATAATTCATAATTTTTAAAAAATGTTATTTGATCAATTCATTTGATTATTCCAATTCACTTTTTATTGATTCGCCTCATCGTTAAAATATTTTAAAAAAATTTTAATTATAAATTATCAGTACAATGTATTTCAATCAAAAGTAAAATTTGTATCATCATCGAAAATATATTGACAAATGTACCTAATGTTTTTAGATAGTCATAAAAGATTATTAAATAAAATAATATTATTACATTATATTTAATGTTTCATAATAAACTAAAAAATCAAGTTTTTTTAGTTGTATTAATTTTTATAGCATTAAAAAATTTAAAATTAAAAAAATCTACATTTGGAAAAATTATATGATACCTATTACATTTTCCTCTCATCATATTAATTTTAATGATAGTTAATAATATTTTTTCATTTTATTAATATTTTTTGGCTAGAAACTCAAAATTTTGAAAAAAAAATTTTAACGTTTTTAAAGAAAAAAAAATGCAAAGATATTAAGTGCGAGACAAATGATTTGTATTATCAGCTTATTATTTATAATTCTAGTATTTATTACAAATCTGCAAAAAGGGTATCAAATTAAAAATTAACCGAATTTAAAAAATACTATACAACAATAACATTAACATTATCATTTTATAGAATGTATCAAATAAAGAAGTTATTTTATAATCTTTCAATGATCGTTCTCCGTACTCGTAATTTTTTTTCGTTATTATATGAAAGTAATTTGGGAAAAATTTGTTTTTGATAAATTTTTATTTCAGATACTGAGTTAGGGTTGAAAATTCACTCAAAAGGGTAGTTTTCGGTTTTGAACATTATTTTAAAATTAACACACTTAAAATGCTAAAATTTAACTTTTTTATGGTTGTGTAATTTTAATTAATTTTTAAATCTTTATAACTGAGAGGGATTTATTTTATTTTAAATACTAATAGGTTTATTAGATTAAATTTGGTTTTTTTTAAGTATAAATAATCAAAATCAGTCTAGTAAGAGCTAAATAGTTTTACTGACGGATAAAAAAACTTATCATGGTAATAGTTAAGAAATCTGACAAATGATCTGCAATGATAAGTTATATTCATTGTTGTTTAGATTATTCTTATTATTATTTTTTTATCATAAAAAAATATTTATAAAATATTACAATTTTATAAATGCTGTATAGGATACTGAGATGTAGAATATGAAATAGTAGAGTTTTCCCTAATAGTTGATATTGGTTATCCTAAACTTCCACTTGACGCAATTAATAACGTTATACATACACCAGCAGTCTTCATATCATTTTCAATTGCACCTTACTACACAATTTCCGGTCTTACTCTACCTCTTCTTCCTTTAATGTTTATTTTTATAACCATTCTTATAACTTCCGATTTTTCTCTTCTCATAATATGACAAAAAA
>NW_026100850.1:0-2310 GCF_025091365.1 Daktulosphaira vitifoliae
CATGGCATTTCAGAACTTATATGCCATTATCTTTTGTGCATACATATATGTATTTCTCTTATTCCTTTATATCTTAATTAATTCTAGAAAGAAAACATATCTATAAGCAGCATTATTTTGTTATGATAATTTACTCAGTGGTATGACATTAGGTGCATAGGTACCGAGGTTTGATTCCATTGCACTGGGCTGTTTAGGTTTTTTTGCCTTCTAACACAAGATTAAAGTAACTTTAGAAAGGATGTTAAACATAATAAAAAAAAAAAAAAAGGTTCCAATCATATAAAGTTTTATTTTATATTTATTCTGAATTGATGTTGTATGAAATTACTAATTAGGATTATCAATTTTTATTTAAAAATAGATTAGTCATATACAGAGTGATCAGTAAATCATAAACTCAATTATATTCAAAATACAATACTGGAAAAAAGAAATTTTGGTTTCTTTTAGTTCTTGATTTATCAATTACTAGTTACTTTTTAAAGTTATTCCTTATAACTTAAAGGGTTGTTAACTTTATTTTTTTAAATGTAACATATATATTTGGCTAGCTTATGAAATAGAAAATTATCTAATTAAGAAAATAACTGGTCGATAACAACTTTTGGAACAGTACTTTGGAAGTTATTCTCATTTTTAAACTAAACAAAGAATACGACAGGGAAATGATTAGTGATAGAAATGGCATCACCCACGACTTACCTCCAGTTTTAACTTTAAATTGTTAACAACTTCTATAAAAGTGGTCCAAAAATACTTATCGACCAGTCATTTTCTTAATTAAATAATTTCTTATTTTATAAGTATGTTGCCAATTAAAAATATAAAGTTGACACCCCAATAAGTTAGAAATAGTTCTAAAAAGTAATTAATTTAGTTAAATCAAGAAATATATTCAACTAAATGAAATCAAACATTTTTTTTTATCATTATTATTATATTTACTTTGTGAGTAAAGAAGTGGTTTATGATAAACCAATCACACTTATTATCATTTTTATTTTAAGTAGTAGTTGGATAGATGGATAAAATATATTCTATAGCAGTCTTCATTGTAGAAGATTTTTTTTTGTTGTTTAATATTTGGCCACAAATTATATTATAGTATGTTTGATGCTAATTCAAAGGCTATATTTTCATATTATGAAAATTTAGCCTATGAAATTAAACACTAGAATTACTCGAGTTATGCTAAAGTAGTTTGATTCCCTCTAAATCTCACTTAATTCTACAGTTTTTTCTAATATTTCAATTTTTAAAAAACTTAAAAATGTAAAACATTGAGTGTTAAATTCTTTTTAAACTGTTGATAATAATAAACTTATTCCTCATAGACATATAGAAAGATGTAGGCAATGGTGAATTTCCAGTGCAACAGGATTCTAAAAGGGTTAAGTTTCCCAATAAACTAACATCTAAAATAACATCTTAAGTAAAACACACATTAAAAAAAAATGTTCAAAAATACTAATGATACTTGTATGAATGTATTATTTTAATTACTACTATATTTTACTTTTTAATTTTTCAGTGTATACAATCTTTGCGTTTTTTGAATATCTAGTTGTACTGAGCAACATGGGCTTTCATATGACTGCTTCTTTAGATTTAGCAGGAATGTCAATAGTTTTAGATGACAATCTTAATATTCATTATAGATGAGAGTTGTTTTATTGTTAACTATTTGATATCTGAGATACTAATATAAATATAAGGTTTAATAACCATTTGTTGTGATACTGTTGATACCAAAAATAAAATGATCTATCATCTTTAATGTTATGTTTAAGTGTTAAATTAAAGTTAATGAATTGTTTATGACTAATAAAGTAATATATTTAGACAGTTTTTGTTATATTAATATCTTAGATTTTAAGTAATAATTCTTGATGTTTGTTTAAAAAAGTGACTATTGTTTTACAATAAAATTGTTACACATATTATATTAATAAAGCTAANATTTACAATAAAATTGTTACACATTTTATATTAATAAAGCTAATTGGGTTATTTTAGTTAAAATATAGTGTAAATTAGTTAAAACAAAAGTTTAAATTAGACTTCAGTTATTATTTTATTTAAAAATTTTGACATTTATTATAAATAATTAAAAATATATAGATGTGTGATATCACAATGTTATATATTTCTTAAGTTTTGGCATCAACTTTCGATATAATATCAAATATATCAGTGTAACTCCATTCATAAATGCAAAAAATATTCATGTATTAACAATTAAATTTTTTTCTATTTTTTAAGTTTTTTGTTTACAGAATAGTTCATTAGTTATTTAACTAGTAGACA
>NW_026100851.1:0-2309 GCF_025091365.1 Daktulosphaira vitifoliae
AAATCTTATCAATACTTCTACATTATCATAAATGTGATAACGTGTTCACTCACTGAAAATGTTAAATATATTTCAAAATGTTAGTCTAATATATTAATACTTTATTTTATTTAAGTAATAAATACAATTAGAAATGGTAAGTTTTAATCGTTTATAATTATTTTATCTACTCGTTTTACTGAATATAACTAACGAAGTAGAAATTATAACCAAATTAGTAGATTAAATTTTTATTTTGTTTTATTAGTATAAATATAAATACTCTGTTAATTACATGTTATGCAGTTTACATATTAATTAATATTCATAACACACATATTTTTAATATCACTTTAGGAATAAAATGTATTTTCTTTGACATTTAAGACATCAAAATCATCATCTTATGTGGATATTTGAATTATTTAACTATAATGTTTAATTACTTTTAAATGTTTTTAACTAAGATTTTAATTTTAAATCATTTATTCTAACAAATTTTGATTTTAGTTTTTTAAATGAATTTATTTTCAGAAGATGCTGAATTTGAAGGTGTGTCAAACATGCATAACATCATATTTACTGAAATCTATCAAGTTACAGTATATGTCTTCTATTGTTTCTAACTCAAATGTAACACATATATCTGAACATACCTCACAGATTGCCAAAAAGTTGAATTTAAATGACGAAAAACTAGCTTACATTATTAATAATCATCAAGAAAAATTGAGACTTTATCCTGTATCTCGTTGGGTTGAAATATTTGATTATTTAAGTCAATATGATTTTAAAAAACCTGATCTTTTAGACATGGTCAATTCTCAACCTGATTTAATGAATGTTAATCGAAGTGAATTACATGAGTGTATGTTTGCTTGGACTAATTGTCATTTTGATGATAAAAAATTAAGACAACTATTAGTAAATCAACCATCTTGTTTATTACTTAATCGTAAACAAATATTATCAAGAATTCCTAAACTTTTACCCTATGTTGGTAATAAACATAATAGACTCTTAGAATTATTATCATATTCTCCTAATATCATGTTTGATAACTGGAAACAAATAGAAGATAAACTAAATTACCTATTATTCAATATGGAATTAGGTCCTAGTCAATTTGTTACCACTCATGTTATGTCAGAATCATTTTTTGATTTAAAATGTAGACATAATTTTTTACTTAGGCTCGGCTTATGGAAACACCGAGATCCAAAAGATAATGCTAATCACGTTACTGGTAATCCATCATTAATGAAAATAATTGAAACAAGTGATAGTGATTTTGCTGTGAAAGTTGCTAAAGTATCTTTTGAAGAATTCATTGTGTTTAAACAGTTATATCAAAAGGAACTTAAAGATAATCAAAACTATATTCAGTCCGATGACGAAGAAGAGTAATTTATCTAGATTACAGTGATTCTGTAATTTAAGGGCTTGTGAAATCATTAAACTTTAAATAACTAAATATTTCAAATTGTTTTATATATTTAAGTATTACTTTTTAATTGTATAATAGCTATTGCTTTTGTATAAAACTAATCCATACCATTTTAAAATAAAAAAACTTAATAGTAAAATAATGAGTAGAAAATTTTTTAAATTAAAATAAAATATATTTGAAAAATAATTATTTTTATGATGGATAATAGTAATATAAGATTTTTTTGATGCTAGCCACTTGATTTGTCTTAAATAATAATTGTTTTTGGCTTTTGATGATTTCATATGTATCTATTTATTTGTTATAAAGTATTTTGTATCGCGTATTTAATATAGGGGTGTTAATATTAATTTTTTTAAATAGCAACATAGATAATAATTTATCTCATAATATAGAAAATGATCTTGTTAAAAAATTAAATAATTAGTCGATAACGAATTTTGAACCAATGCATCAAAAAATATTCATATTATAAAAATAGCAATATCCACGTTCTAACAGCCTATATTTTAGAATGCTTATAAATTTTACAATGTTGATCCAAAAGTTGTAATTGGCCAACATTTTCTATTTAGCCAGAATAATACATATGTTGCTACAAAAAAATAAAGTTGTCTTTACGATATTAGTAATGACTTAAAATTTATTTTATAACAGATTAAGTGATATATTAATATCACTTACAAAATCTAAAAAAAAAATTAATTATTTTAAGAGAAATCAAGTGACTTCTGTTAAAATAGTTAACAAAATTGAAAGTATATAGTTTTTTATTATAATTTTTTTGTTTTTAAAATTTTGTCTATCAACTTGAATTTTATCAAAAAATGATACTATTTGAAATGTGATTTATTGTTCCATTTTTATTTATTATATTATG
>NW_026100852.1:0-2306 GCF_025091365.1 Daktulosphaira vitifoliae
GGACTCCCAGTAAAATTTCAATACAAATTGATGGGTCACACTAATGTGAAATTTTTTTCCAACTTTGAACCCAAAGTTCAGAGGTGGGCGCAAAAGTTACAAAAAGTTGAGTGACCACTCAATTTGTATGATAATTTTGCGGGAAATATTGTGGTATGATTTCTTTTTTATTTTAGAGAAATTCGAGGAGGTTATTCCAAAATACCTCCAATTTTGGAAATTAAAAAAAAAAACGAGATCCTATTTTACACTCCACCAGTATACTCGACCATATATTACTATGGTTCGAAAGATTTACACCCTGTATATATCTTAAATTAAAGCTAATATAATGTTCTTTATTATGAAAAAAAAAAATTTCGGACTTTATTTTGTCTTAACGGAGAAAATTGACATCAAAGTTAATTGAAAAAGTACGATTTTAGTAAAATAATTCTTTTTTATATTTTTAACTTAATAATACTATAACTTTTTGGAAAATTCATGAATCAATAAATTTTTTTATAAGATATAATATTTTTTAATAATCCTTTTTTCATTCGACATACTTTATCTTAATCAGGATATTAATAAGGAAATAGCAGATCACGTAGCTTTTGGAACAATCCACCAATTTTTTAAAAGTAATCACTATCTAAAGATATGCATGGAAACGTTATTTTTTTATAGTGATTTTAATCACTCTAAGATATCACTATACTTGATCCAACTATGTTCCGTCACCACTGTGCCGTGATCCCACCTTGCTGGGTATTTTTAATATTTGCCCATGAAAATTTTAGACAAATTTTGTAGATTTATGCTTCAAAAAAACAACATTATCTATTAATAATGTAAAACAATACATTTAAAACTTAGATATGTTATTCTCAAATATTATATTTTAAAATTTTATGTAGGAAAAAATATATCTAAATAACAAATTCTGTATATATTAAATACATTTTTCCCTCTTACCAAGTATATTTGAAGTCGTATCGATATCTAAATAAAAATTAGTTAACATAAAATATTATCCAATCATTATATATCAATTAAATGATTACTTACTTCTTATAGATTCGCTCAAATTATCAGCTAAACACAAACATTTTATGTTTTTTTACAAACTTATACATTCAAAATCTTTTTAATGATTAGTCTAGTTTAATAAATTAGCACCAAAATTTGGAAATCTTCATTTAATTTAAATTTTTTTAAAATACCTTAAGACTATGCTACTGTTTCTAAAGCATATTCAATATTTTTTTTTTCAATTTAAAATTACTATAACTTTATTTTTAAATCTCTGGTCCTAATAAAACTTTAACCAAGAAAATTAAAACATTAACTGTCCTNAATAAAACTTTAACCAAGAAAATTAAAACATTAACTGTCCTTTTTCTTATTTATTGTTAATATACTAACATACTATTTAAGTTAAATTTTATTCTTAAGTAAAGTGTTTAATAAATGGACATAGTTGCATATTTTATTCAATCATAATAAAATTATATAAAATTAAATAATGATTAATAATTATGGTTAATTTAAAATATCGAAAGAAAAATGAATTTACATTCTGTATTTGATAGAATTAAATATGTCCAGCGTTCAATAAAAATATACAATGTCATTCTTTAGATTGTTAAAGTTCTAGTAGTAATTTCTATACACCATATAATATATAATGGATTAATATCTAGTGCTATAAATCAATAAAATTATTATTTACTTCTAAAAACTGAAAGCACTTCAACAGCTAAAAAAAAAAAAAAATTTTATGTTTAAAAAAAAAAAAAAAAAAATTTTATGTTTAATTTTTTTTGTACGAACTTATAAGAATGAAATTTTTTTTATATTCCATCACGAAATTCCCCAAAAAGTAACTTTTTTACGGAGATTTCTGTATATTATAAAGGTTATACTCTATAAGAAATTATCCAAAAATTAACATACACCAGTATGATATTCTTATTATACATAAATCTTTAATACATAATCTGTGTAATTTTGACAAGTATTGAAAAATCGTTCAAAAATTTAAAATTTTTATTATTTTTTATTAATATTATTCAGTAGATATAACTTCAAAGATGTTCAATTGACCATAAGATGCATTTAAGACGTATTGGTACATCATAAATGACATGTAACAATATATATTTTTATATAATAAAATTCTCATTTTGTCCTTAGAAACTGGTAAAAAGTCATTTAATGTACAATTTATAGTTCTTTAGTTAAGCACTTACGTGTTACTTGAGGAGTCATATCGACATCTAAATAAAAGTATAAACCTTGAATTAGTATTGTTCAAATATATC
>NW_026100853.1:0-2303 GCF_025091365.1 Daktulosphaira vitifoliae
GTCAACTGTCGATAGGGATATCTTATTATGGCACATTGGCCGTGAATTGCAAAAAGTGTTTATGTGTGCAGTCCGCCCTCCAGTTAGTATTGTTGTATGTCACTGTGTTAATTATATATATATATGTATATTAAACGGTACAACGATGTTATGGGAGACAGAGATATGGGCACATGCAAATGTGACCGTATCAATGGCTTCTGCGACTGTCATTATATTATTAAATTTAGTCGTCTCTACTAGTTCTTCTGTTACAACAGTTTTCTTTAGACTGGCAATCAATTTATTTTTTAAGACGACTCTAGGTTTATCCAATAGTCGTCTTTCATCTACAAGCTTATCAAAATGGCTCAACTTGGGGAACCTCGACTGAAACCCTTAGAACATCCGCATTAGCTTTAGTCTACTTAGCTGCAGAATACGCTGCTCCTGTATGACTAAATAATGCACACTGTTCTAAAATCGACGTACAACTAAATTCTACCATTTGCATTATCGCAGGTGTAGTAAAGACTACCCCCTCTCAGTGACTCCCAGTGTTATGTAACATACATCTTCCCCACATCTAACGTTTAACAGATACTGCAAGAGAATATATCAAGTATACACAGATTAATAAGCTCCCAATACATAAGTATATACCTATGAACTGCACTTTGAGACTTAAGTCACGAAAGCCTGTCTGTCTAACAACAAAAGACATAAGTTACCATAAGCTTGGCTAAATACATAATATCTTTTTTATTATTGTTATTTATTTTAACCTCTATATATTCTACTTCAAGTTTATTTGTTTATAATTTTATAATTTTATTGAGTTGTAATGCTTGTTAAGAATACCATACGATAATAATAATAAAAACTATAATTATATATTATATCAAATTTATGTCAAATTACAATGAACTAATTATACTTTAAATGTACTAAAATAATATTTCCCAAAAAAATACAGAGGATAAAAACGTATTCTTTAGTACAATATCTTAATATTTTCATGTCTTATTTTATGACTACAAAAAAATAAAAAACGAATGTATATCCAAAAATATATTTAATAATAACGTTAAAATATTATTAAACATAATAGGTATCCAAAAAAAATTTTACAATGAAGAAAAATGATGCAAGAAATTCGGACGTCGCGTCCTGGAGTAACAAGAGTCAGAAAATAAAAAGTTCATAATTCTATCAAATATAAACGGATAACAACGAAATTTTCAGAGTA
Source organism: Daktulosphaira vitifoliae (assembly GCF_025091365.1). Lineage (NCBI taxonomy): Eukaryota > Metazoa > Arthropoda > Insecta > Hemiptera > Phylloxeridae > Daktulosphaira > Daktulosphaira vitifoliae. The sequence continues at coordinate 1,229 of NW_026100853.1, forward strand.
CTGTAATAAATAAAAAGAAAGAAAAGGAAAGGGGTAAGTATGATAGGAATAAAGAAAACTATGGCAATGGTAGTGGTTTAGTATAAAGAAAGTTAGAGTGTCTATAGGTATTAGGTAGCGACAATAATATAATGAAATAAAAAAGGATCTCGGGGTATGTATGCCTTTTAGGGAGGTCCTAATTTTTCAACATTAATAATGCATTTGTCTCACCCCCACCCTTATATTGTACAATATGATGAGAAAGTAATTTGGGTAAAATTTTATCATGATAAACTACCCCCTTCACGTGCCTGTATAGGGTTAAAAATTGACAAAAAGGGTAGTTTTTTTAGTTTTTTTATTTAATTTCAAACCTGATGCCTGTAGCGTTAAAACGTATACTAACTTAATTATTTTTCATTAGATTTTGATAAAAAATAATATCATCAAATTTTTCGTACGTTCATTACTTTCTGAAAAAAAATTATAAAACTGTAAAAAAAAATTGTCTCCCAAAATAGATTTTTTTATGGTTATTTAAATAAATATATATATAATAAATAAATAAATAATAACAAATTATTAGAGATACGATAAAATGTTTCATATGAAAGTTGTACAAATTTAATTTCTTTAAAAAATAATTTAATTTAAGTCCAGTGGCCATAATGGTAAACAAATTGCCAAATATCTCCAAATAAAATACGACGATACAATGTTATCGAAATTTATTTATACCAATATGCTAGATGTAAAGTGGGAAATTACTTTTATGGCTTATTCTAATTATTACATCATAGTTATAAGTTACATTTCAATTGTATACACTATTTTTTAAATTTTATACTAGTATTTATATATGCTTAATTAAGTTCTTCCATTCTTAAAATGGTTGCAAAACTTAGAATAAATATGTATTTAGTGGGGAATGAATGAAATCAAACAACTAGTGGTTCTGAAACATGAACACTCAAAGTAGAAGATGTAAAGTGCATGAACGCCTTTGAGATGTGGGTCTATAGACGGATGTTAAGAATTTCCTGGATGGAATTTAGGACCAATCAATCAATTCTGACCATGCTTAATGTGGAAA
>NW_026100854.1:0-2302 GCF_025091365.1 Daktulosphaira vitifoliae
TAATACTATGACAATATCATCTTGCATTCAATTAATATTTTAATTATATTCATCATAACTATAAATATATTCTTAAATTGGAATACAGACATTATAAAATGTTATTTCTAACTGAATATACAAGGATAAAAAACAGACATTTTTTTTTAGTTTAAGCTATTAGTTGACGAATTAAAATTATTTTTCTTATATCTTTATGAATGTTTATAAAATTTATATNGATATAGAAATTATAAAATGTTAATTCTAACTGAATAACAAGGATAAAAAACAAACATTTTTTTTTAGTTTAAGCTATTAGTTGACGAATTAAAATTATTTTTCTTATATCTTTATGAATGTTTATAAAATTTATATTTATTTTTAGATTTATTTTGGAATAAGATTTTCANATTTATGTTTAGATTTATTTTGGAATAAGATTTTCATTCAATTGCCAGCTTCTTAAAAAAACTTATACGTTTTTTTATAAAATATGATAATGGTGCAATTATAGATTTTTTTTTTTTAATATAATTTTATACAATTTCCTTTCACTAAATTTTTCATCAAATTTAATTAATTTCGTTGAATAAATTTTTAACACGTCTTCATTATTTACGTAGCTCTAAAAAAATAAATATTATCATTGTATCCTGATACTAAACAATAATGATCACAATATTTACCCTGCATATTATTAATATTGCTGAACTATATGTTTATATTCTTAACTTATCAGTACATTTCCTATTATAACATTAGTCACTTAAAAAGTCAAGCTCATTCTATGTTACTATTATTGCTATGAGTAATATTTTAAGTGTTAAGACTAATTTAAATATTAATGTAAACAAAAATTTTTATAATGAACCTAAAATAAAGTACACACACGTGCGTTAAAACTCCCACACGGCTAAATTATAACGGACTATCACCAAAATAGGAATGATATTTATGCTAGCTAAAATGTTTTTTTTTTACGCTATTATATTAAATGGCTACAATAAATAAAGAGTATTACACCTTTTTTTAACTTTAATGCAAAACATTAATGAATTTCTAACACGGATCGGTAAACTGATGAGTAAAACAAACTTTTATTCAAAGTTACACATGTTAAATGAAGATGAGTTCGCTGAAGTATTAACCAATTAAACGAGTGTACATAAAGTAAAAACTAATTGAAAATCTTTGATACACTATATTTAATTTTCAATANGTTGAAAATCTTTGGTACACTATATTTAATTTTCAATAAAAACATGCAAGTTTGTTGATGATCATTTCTAACAAAATAACCTAATGTGGTATGTACAGTAAAATAGAACATATATTTAATATGTTTTGTTCATATAAGATCAAAAAATTTTGCAATAAATTTTGATTTCGATACCATATTATTATTATTAATTCTACACAATACTCTAAAACGTGTTGTTATTTTATATAATGTTACTATANTACACAATACTCTTAAACGTGTTGTTATTTTATATAATGTTACTATACAAATTTAAGTTGCAGAAAATGGTAGATGAAAACAATCTAACTAGTTTTGCTATTGTATCCGAGTACAATATACAATGAAAACCGTTAAGATAAGCGATTTTACATGACTTCTCAATAAAGCACCTAAACAAATCTCATATTCACAGTCAGTATGTTCAACGTCCATGTAATTATCAATAATCGTTATTTTATTGATATTTAATATTCAATGTCAACAAAAATATCTTATCATGACAAAAGTAACATTAATGTTTATTTCTCTTCAATTACATTACAATTGCTTGATCTTTTTAAATATTAAACAAATACATTTGAAAACTACATTCAACTTAATGCTGTATGTTTTTTTTTTTTTGATGAATTTTTTATATTTATTAGATTATTATTATCTATATAATTAAATAACTATATAGATTATAATAATCAATAAATGTTGTTATTTTGGAAGATAAGCAAACCTTCCGTATTCATATTTACACGTTTTNTTATTTTGGAAGATAAGCAAACCTTCCGTATTCATATTTACACGTTTTTTTAACTGCCTACAAACCAATAATAATTAGTAAAATCAGAGTCAAACATTTGTTTGTTTCCATATTATCCCTTTTAATAGAGACAGAAGGGTCTTTATTAAATACATCCTTATGCACATATTTGAACCTGACCACAAAAGTCCTAGGTTTTTTCGTGCACCAATTCCTCCAGGGTGTCATGAGTAGGTTAAAGCAAAGCCATTTTATTGATATTTTCGCAAACCCAAGTAGCTGGACAAGGGCAAATTTTGCGCATTGCACTCTATGCGCAATCGATT
>NW_026100855.1:0-2295 GCF_025091365.1 Daktulosphaira vitifoliae
AAATTAGACATTAATTTTAAAATATATGATGTGATATTGCACTCATTAGCATCGCTTTTCCTTAACTAAAATATTAATAAAACATAACTTCATAACATAAATAAATATATTAATATAATTTTAACTGCTGGTGAATCAAAGATAATAAAGTTGAAGATAAAAAAATTAATTTTTTGTGTCATAGATATCTTAAAAAAATACTTTTTTACAACAAAGTAAATTAGTGATGTTGATATAAAAACAATAAAAAATGATAATAAGTAAAAAAATTCATTTAAAGTTTAGTGCAATTTCTTTGCTTTATCTCGAACCTAAATACATTTCTGATTATAATGATGTTAATATTGATACATATAAAAATAACAAAACTCTAAATTTTAATTTTTGTCATTTATGTTATTTTATCTAGTGATCTAAGATGTGATGTTAGTATAGATAGAAGAAAAATAGGTTTAGATGGCTCGAAAAATAGAATTTTTTTTTAATGTCCATTAAATGTTAGTAAAACTATCAGAAATATCTTCCTCGAGTGTTCAAGAAATATTCAAATTAGTTCCGGTCTTACGAGAGTGTTAAAGTGAATACGTGACGGACCACATGGTGTATAAAACCAAACTTTCATTCCGTTGGTTTATCATGAATCAACATTGGCAAGTTGAAAATAAGGCTTATGTAAAGAAGGAGTATTATATGGTGCTGGAATGGCTGATTAACCAGTAAATAATATAAATAATGTCATTACTATCTTAAGTTTGTTGTTTTCAGCAATTTTTTATTTAACGCGTTTTTCTCTAAAGAATTTTTTTGACTTTGTGTGCACTTTAGCTCAAATGTTCTTAAATATATGTATACAATGTTCATTAAGTATAAATAAATGGCATACATTTTTATCATATGAAAAATAATTGTGAAAGTCATTAAAAAGCTCATTCTAAACCTATTTACCCCCTCTTAGTCTTTTATCAGTATGATCTTTATCGAACGAATATGTTTTGTTTTACTTTTTCCCAAGTTACGGTGATATTGTCAGCTCCTGCGGTAAGTTTCATTTCGTAGTTAATCTTTTTTGGATCTAAAACACATATTATAAGATTTTCTTGAATAAATTTTAACATAGCTTTTTTAAATACACTGATAATATTTGATCTGGATGGTCGTGTGTTCGTAATCGAGTGATAATATTTGAGTGCCATAAATTACATAAATTTGATATTTTTGTTATAAATATTTAAATCGAGTTAGTCAAAAAGTAAATCTGGTACCCCGATTAAAAATAACCAGCCAAAAAGTGCTTTTTTGAGCATTATTACTTCTTAGCACTGTNAATTATTACTTCTTAGCACTGTTAGCTTAATAATATTATAATATTCAAGCCATCAAAATTCAACATTTTGAATCAAATTCTGAATCTGATAATTCGGTAAATATTATTGAAGAAGCTCGAGACAGATTATCGTGATCGTGTAATATTATTATTTAAAAAATTGATGAAAGTGCTAATGATAATCTTCTAATCTTGATTGAGAATTTATTGTCATTATTTAATTTGATATTTTTATAAATCAAGTGAAACAAAATTTGTTAGCGTCTAACAGGAAAATGACCATTTCTAATTGAACTTTCTAGCATTCACTGTGTGCATTGAGTTTTGAAATTTAAAATAACTTATGTTCTATTGATACATTGATAAAAGTTCTTGGAATTATTATGACTGAACAAAACTACTAACAGCTTATATAGAAAAACTTCGTGAAAAGATATTACAAAAACGTGAAACCAGTGAGTCTATTGGCACATTTAATATATCAATGTAAAATCTTCATTGTGTCAAAAAAACAAAACTAGTAGAAATATTATCCATAAATGCATTTGTAATAAGATTATTATCAAAACATGCGCCCCTAATAGTATTTTTATAAAAGTAATAATATTATAATGTTTTCCTAACATTTTTAAAATTGTTATCTGGGGTGGTTTACGCATTTAATTATATAATTAGAGGTGTAATATTCCGTTAATTAAGTTTTATTTTTTTATTTTAACTGAAACTTAGCGAAGATCATTCTAATACAGAATTGGGATTTCATAACTATTATGTTAATCGAAAAGATAGGAGTATATTGACTAGTACTACTGGTAGAGGTTGAGGTAGCGGTACTTTTGCATAAAGATTTATCTTCCATGGCAATTGTGATTGAACATGATAATATTGAGCAAATGTCTGTTCATTTTTAAATAATTTAAACATTGAAAGTTATTATTGGATCATGTTATTTACGGATGTAACTACTTAAC
>NW_026100856.1:0-2291 GCF_025091365.1 Daktulosphaira vitifoliae
TCATCGACATCTCAACGTTTTATTTTACAAAAAAAATAAAACAATTAAAACGTGGTTTTCACAATAGAAAAAAAAACAAAGGACAAAAGACTTGTCACCTCGGTAGTATAGCTGAGAAGACTTAAAGTTGTAAAAGCATCGTGTAGTAGCCGTTAGTGATTGTGTCGCCGGGTTGTGGTGGTGCCAACTTTGAACATTTTCATTGGGGGGAATACAACAATATTGGTACAGGTGCACAGTGTACGGTCGGCTGATGACAATTTCTTATGTGTTGGAATATTTGTATCATCAAAAGTGTTTCGGTGAAAATATGAAATATAATAAAGCGAGAGCACGCAAAGCTCCCGGATTTGGGTATAAATGGCCCTTTTATAACCCGCAATACTGATTTAGCGATGTCTGGTGAGATTTTTGAGGTATTTATTGTTGTATTTGATTGGTCGATGTGATAGAATTTTTTACGTGGACGTTTTATGGAATGCGTAAGAGGATAGTTGAATTTTATGTAAGGGTATTATTTTTTTATTCATCTTATCCACGGAGATAAACTGATTTGGTGATATATTTTTATGAAGTATATGTGTTATTTATTACATGTATTAAAATACGGTACTACAATATATAAAAGTGTCAGTATTTCCGAAACATTTTCAAAAATCAATTTTTTGAGGACAAGTTGCCATTTTGAAACCCCTTTTGTGGGTTGGTAAAAGGTCAAACTTTCACAAAAAATATACCATATGGAAGGTATATATCAAAAGTATTTATATAAAAACAATATGATGATTTGTTCGTTTTTAAAAAAATTATGGCAGTTTTAAGAAAAAAAGTTTTAAAAATGTTGAAAATTATCGATTTTTTAAATTTAAATTTTTTTGGGGATTACCCTCATTTACATTTGGGTTTGATGAGAGCTGAAAAAAAAGTGTTAACAGACATACAAAAAACACATCATAATACCTTTTTCGCTTTATATTAAAACTAAAATGGGGCTAATTTTGAAAGAAAAATGTAAGTCATACGTAATTTTTTAATCACTCTAAAAGTATGTAGGTATACTCAAACAACTGGTACGCACAGACATAATGTTAACTCCTACACTGATAATTGATAGATTCACTGAGAGTGCGTAGAATTTATTGCTCCGTGTTTGAAAAATTACATATGTGCTATTCTTGGACTTTTTTCTTTCAAAATTGCGTCTTTTTATTTTGACTAAAAGTTTGACTAAAAGTTTGACAATTACTAGAATATTTAGTGTTAACTGATTTTTAATATAGTAAAAAATATAATACTTACTAAATAGAATCGCTATAATATAAAATTAATTAAAATAAAATCCCTTCAAATCAAAATTTTAAAATTATAACTGAAAGGTATATTTATTTTTTTAAGATACTTTTTATCTGCTTATTTAGCTGCTTTATAAGAGAGTATTACCTAATGACACCAGATAATATTGTGTAGAGGAAAACATAATGTAGATTTTTCCTTCAACGGAATTATCAGTTTAAAGGGTCATTTTTGTAAGAGTTAATATATAGCAAAAATACTGCTTGTGATTTTACATTGTGTAATTTGTCATTTTTTTTTATATAGTGTTCAGTAAATAAAGAAACGGATTTCTATTATTCTCATTGTTTATAAAAATTAATCTGCTTCCTTACTTACTGAACACTTTATGTGTCCTCTTCTAATATAACTTATCACGATATATTATTTATAAATTTTATCTAGGTAGAAAATCAGAACGAAAATGACATTAAAAGTAGCAATAAAGTTGTGTTTGATTAGAAGAAAAATGTTAATGACGAAAGTTATTTCAAATGATAGGGAAATATAAGGTTTTAATAAAAAAATTTTATGATAGTGATTAAAATCACTATCATAAAAAACGCTTCGATGCATATCTATAGATAGTGTTTAATTTTAAAAAATTGGTCAATTATTCCAAAAGTTACATGATCTCCTATTTCCTTATTTATATCCTCACTTGCTAATTGTTAACCAAACAATCAGCACGTATGTTTCGGTCTCGCTTTCGTGAAACCTGTGTGTTATTGTTATTAAATTTTATATGTGCGTATAATGTGAACCGTGGACTTATGGACATTGGTAAGGGTTTTTAATAGATTTTTTAATTAAATGGGTCAGAATAGTGGTATAAAATCAAATTGTGTATAATACAACTATATTATACAATGGTATATATACAGAAATGTCTCTACAGCGCAAGAAAAAAGTATAACTGTCAGCTATAATATTTGGACACAAATTTTAACTTATTAACA
>NW_026100857.1:0-354 GCF_025091365.1 Daktulosphaira vitifoliae
AAAAAAAAAATCAACTAAAAATATTAACTGGATCAAAAGTTATTTAAGTTGTCAGTGAGTGGTGGGCCACCCTGTATATTCCTACAGCCGACGCCTCTGCGGTCGTATATGCCTCGTGTATAATGTTCCCTCCGCCATGCCCGCCCACATAAACACGGCTATACCTCATGCATGATACGTTTACGTACTTAAGTCCCTTTAAATATATATATATTCTAATTACTATTAAAACTTATATATTAATACACTTTATTCTCATTAAGAGATATGTAGTGTATTCATTCCGATTACGGAGGATGATTCTCGTATCGTTATTTTTCGTCACTACCTCCACGTTACGCGCCTGCTGCTTTC
>NW_026100857.1:1873-2291 GCF_025091365.1 Daktulosphaira vitifoliae
AAAAAAACTAAAAAACACGCTTTTAAAGCACATTGAACTAAAAAGTTCAAAATAATTTTTAAAATAAGCTTAAAACAATATTGAACGAAAAGTACTAGAATTATTGTGATAAAAGCGTGGGTGCTTTGTGCCATATTTTTCGTATATTGAGCGCCCGACGCTTTTATCACAGTAATTCTAGTACTTTTCGTTCAATATTGTTTTAAGCTTATTTTAAAAATTATTTTGAACTTTTTAGTTCAATGTGCTTTAAAAGCGTGTTTTTTAGTTTTTTTAAACTATATTTATTNTAGTTTTTTAGTTTTTAACACGCTTATATTAGTTTCACCTGTATGTATCCAAACACCACGCGTTATCGCATATTCCGTCGTCTAGACTAGACTGTCATAACGCATTCACCCCACCCCACCCCACGCTC
>NW_026100858.1:0-2280 GCF_025091365.1 Daktulosphaira vitifoliae
TGTGGACAAAACGTGCGAGCGGTGCAGTACACTCACTAAAATAATGTACTGTCGGTACATGTTGTGCATGTACCAAGATAATGCTATCATAACATTGTGTAGGTACATTAAAAGTTTTTATACCAGGTACCCGTCCTACAGGTGCTTTTTATTTCATAAGTAAAAAGCAGTTTTCGCTGTCGTAACGTTTTTTTACTAACACATGGCTACAGTCCGAATTATTAACACGGTGTCTTTACTAGCGCCGTAATGTGAAGTCGACAATTCTTCTTATTACTATTACTCGGCTACTTGTCACACAATTTACTCTTGTTGAGTGTTGTTGCCTACGTATGTAATCTCGTTACAAGTGACTAAAGTATTACTTCTTTCAACTTTCGGTCATTGTTTTAGCACTTGTGACGAGAAATTCATTATAAAAGAAACAGATTAGTCGTTCGAAGAGGACTTTGCCCCAAAGCGTATTTTTCTTTCATACCGATCGGTAGGCCCGGCGGCAATGGTTCTACAGTTCGGTGAACTCCAATGCAAGTGCGGTTTACACGACCCGGCCAGTATTAAGTCCATATAAGGAACAGGGAAATTGTCGTCGTCGTCAATAAAATGTTTGCTAGAGTTGAGTTAGGACTGGATCGGGACCGGTGTGATGTGGTCGCCATGTACGCATACATCTGTTGTCGGTCGCAGTATGTTTATATACATGACACGATTAAGGAGTAATACCAGAAGTACACCTTTATGCGACAAACTCAGATACCACAGACGGTTACGGCGACGCTATAGACGCGGCCGTTTATTTGAGAACGTGATGCGATTTCAGAAATATGTCTCAGAGAGTCATCATAATTCTTTTGTCATGATAAACATCATCGTGGGAACGTGGCGATATGATCCAAATAATCGTGGATAATCGCGTTATTATGTAAGCCATCATTATGATTTACACCGTGGCCGGTTTAAGTCCATTCGACCTGTTTCTACACTATCAACTAGCCCTGAAATTAATATTGTTCATTGTCGGTATGCGTACAGACGGTTTTTTTCATCGCGATGTGGTTATTTTATGGTATAGTTCGTACATCGAGTGATGTATTACAATTTATGCAAGACTAGTCATGTTTACCCCGAGAAAGTACTTAGTAAATCTAAACAACTTCAAAAGGCTTAAGACTGAAATAAAACTGGGGTTCCATTTTTACTATGTGGATCGTATTAAGAGACGTTTCAATATTTAACAAGTTATAGAGTTATATGACAAACAAATGTGGAATGTTTTGACGTCTTTTAGATTTATTTTTGTGTTCCAAGTATACAAAACAACAAAAGAGACGAATTAAACGCATTTTGCCACTATAGATTTAGATCTATGGTTTCGTTCATTATAACTGATCCCACTATACTTTTAAAAGTAGACAAATATCATTTAGGAACAACAATACGAACGTGTCTCGTGAACTATTGATGGCAAATGCGTTGTAATTATTGCAAAAATTCATTTTGTTTCACTTTGAAAATACTATTGTTACTAATGAAATACTCGAAACAAGTGTTTGTTCTGATGGTACAACGCTTTGTTTTTCATAAGTATATTTTGTTTTAAAACGCACATGTTCTGGAAAAAAGGAAGTGTCAAATCCCATCGTCACTTGAGTTCATCGTTCTCGTGCGACAGGGTTATAACTTAAGATTGTTATTAGACCGGAAAAGGAGCACTCGGCAATTTTCGGAGTTTTAAAATTAATATTCGCAGTGGCAACAAAAAGGAGAGCATTTATTTACGTCGATGCTTCGTTTTCTTTTTCACCGAGACGAACACTAAAATTACTTGAATTTAGGGTGGTAAAGTTTAATGTAAGTTAGTTTTTAATTTGAATTAAAAATAGTTCTTTCCGATAACACAGATACGAATTTTTAATACAGAATTATTCGAATATGTTCGACACAAACTTTTAATAATGTAACATGTCACAGTGAAACGTCTGCAATATATGAACAAAACAAAATACACGAATAAAAGGTCTTAAAATTCCAACTTTTACAGTATACCCTTGACAGTTATATAAGTTTATGTGGAGTTTAGATAAAACCAGCCGAAACATTTCCAATGAAACTCCAACGCCATACTAATTTCAATAAAATATATTTCTAAAGAGTATTCCACTGAAAGACTTCAAGGGATCCAACCAATGAGTAATAAATCACAAATAATTACTGCAATACGTTGTGATTAATTAGATGCTGCCACTTTATTAAGTTCTGAAAAAACCAGTTTCTGATTTT
>NW_026100859.1:0-2279 GCF_025091365.1 Daktulosphaira vitifoliae
AGCAAATACTACAATTTTATTTAACCACGTCAATCGACAAAAAACGATTGGAGAGATGGTACACAAACTATAACTCTCAGTGAACATCTTAGCGAAACAGTCTAAATAAAACTTTAAAATGATACTTAGTCTATTCCCCAATGATCCGAATGATTCTAAACGTGCACATTTAAACACAAGGGACATAAAATGGTTCATAATACATATAAGAGAAATGAACATAAATAAAAATATAAGAAATATGTCATTCTCAGAATATCATATTTATTATCTTAAGGAACCTTTTTTACTTTAACAAATTTTCAGAAACATATTGTACTGATATAAATATAATATAAAATGAGTCAATCAAATATATCATTTGAATAAATAACTTCAAACATTTAAAAATTTAGGTTCCATAGATATTATTATGTATTTTATTTTAATAGTTTTTTTTTTAGGAAAAATATGTCTTCTATGTAAATGTTTTAGTCAAGTAAATTTAAATTAATTAATTAGAAAAATTATATCTTAATGACTGATTTGTTCGTAAAAGATAATTGACATGTAAATTTTTTAGTAGACGATTATTGTTATAATATTAAAATATAAAAATAAAAATCAGGAAAATATAGAAATACGTAGTAAAAAATGAACAATTTTACTTCCATTAAAATTGTTATGTGCTTTAGAATAATGAGTTTCAGTGTTATACTACAGAAATTTCGGTAAAACTATTAAATTTATGAAAGTTAAAATGTTTCCGGCTCAGATAAAGTTTGTAGATATTTAATACGTAGTGATTATTTTAATATATTTCTTGTTAAGTAAACCATTTAAAAATGTATGCATTCTATAAACTCAAAATTGTTAGAGAAATTAGAAAAGCCAAACAATGATATCAAGTAAAATATTTATTATAGGTTATATTATTGCTTAAACATCATATTTAAATTATAAGTATTATATAATTTATTTTTATGTTTTCGTTATAATAATTATAGAAAGAGTATTTAAAAAACATAGTATTAAAGAATAAATAAGTTATTTACAATAAGTATGCAATTTTATACCATAATTATTAATTTGAGTTAATTTAGTAAATTTATATTGGTTTCTACTTATTTAGAAGTTCAAATAGAGCTTAAAAATTCTTTGGATTTTACTTAATAAATTCGGGTGTATAAAAATTTTAAATATACTTATAATTATAATTCATTAAGATAATGATAAGGTAATTGTAATTTTTTTATCCTTAATACTTTTTTAGCTACATTACATCATTTTTGAATATATTTTATTATTTTAAATTTGGAATAATTTAAGAGGTCAAAAAAATAAAAACTAAGGAACATTCAGATATTGATTCAACAGATAATATTTTATACATGATTTCTATGTAGGTCTACGTAGTTTTGTTTTTTTTAAGCCAACTTATTGTTTTGGTTGGCTGGACAGCGATAACATAAATAAAATGTCCAATGTACAGCAAATCACCCCTTTGGGAAATACTGCCGAGGGTGTTATGAAGTCTCACTTTCAAACACAATATATGCCTGTATCTCATTACTATATTAATAAGGGCTTATACAGTATTGTTGAAGAATATTTTACCTATTCTATAAGAAGTAATGTAAAATTTTCGGAAATTTGATACTAGGGAAATTGTTGAGAAATTTAGGACAAGATGAAAATTTTCATTGAAGAGCTTAATTATTTAATCATCACTAAATTTAATTTTAGATAATTATGAATAATTCTCAAATATATATCATTAGACATTTTTTAACTTTGGTATAAAAATTTTAATAATTTAAAAATAATCAGAACCCGTACCTCAACAACGGTTTATAATTTAAAATGGTAATAACTTCCGACATATTGATTCAAAAGTTGAATTAAACTTTTTAAATATGTTGCCATTAATTATATTTATTTATGTACAACATAAATATAGGCTATAGTTTTATTAAATTTATTTTTATAACATTGAATAAATTGAGGACCAATAACCCAGTGGTTGCACTCTAATTATGACGATATAAAAAATTGTGATTTTAAAATGTTGAGCCTTTTTATAAATTTACTTTTAATAGTAATTATATAAGTTCCTAACACTTTTCAATCAAAACAACATTATATTTTAAATCCTCATAAAATTTTCTATTTAATAGTGATAATTTAAAACTTCAAGTTAAACCATAAAAAGTTATGGTACAAAGTTCATTTTTATTTTTATTATTATTATTTATTAGTTTATTATTATTATTAACTTTCGTAAAATCAACAACCAAAAA
>NW_026100860.1:0-2278 GCF_025091365.1 Daktulosphaira vitifoliae
TCTTTTTCTACGATATCCATCCATCTTTTCCGAGGACGACCTAGTGGCCTTCTTCCTTCTGGTTTCTAATTTAATACTACCTTGGTTAATGTGTCTGTTTTACGCCGTATAACATGTCCTAGCCATTTTATCCTTTGACTCTTTATGAATCCCTTATTTATAACTATATTTAATTCTTCCTTTAATTCTTGGTTGAACTTTCTGCGTCATTAACCGGTCCTTAGATCCCTGATCGGACCACATATTCTTCTCCATATCTTATTTTCAAAAGTCCACAGTCTTCGCTGTGTTACACTTGTAGTAGTCCATACTTCGCAACCATATGTTAGTATCGGCCTTATTATTGATATATAGTCTTGTTTTTGTTTGCTTTAAAAGGAATTTAGATTTAAAGAATTTTAACAAAGCAAAAAACGTTCTCTCTGCTTTTGTTAAAAGCAAAATAAAGTGATTAATAAAATAATTTTCTTAAGATAATATAATAATAATATTTATTATTGATTATATTATATATTATATTAAACTTTAGAAGATATTACGTGGAACAAAGGACTATAGATTTAATTATTGAGCAGGAGGTATAGGAAGCTGTGAGACCATCTTCTTTTTCCTCGCCTTAATCTTAACTACTTGGGCTCTTATGCTAAACTTCCACTTAAGACGATCTTCCACATAATCTACGCACACATCAGCCGTCCTCATATCGTATTCAATAACATCCCACCATCTATTTTTAGGTCTTTCTCTACCTTTTTTTCCTTCAAAATTAATTTCCATAACTGTTTTTATAGCTTCCGATTCCTCTTTTCTCATAATATGACCAAACCATCTAAGTCTATTTTCTCTCTGTTGATATTATTAAACAACACACTGAGTACAGTAATATTATTTAAGATAACAGTTTAATGTATTTTTACTTATGTTAGTATAGTACAAGGTCAAAGGGATACATTCCTTTTACGATTATGTTGTTTTACTCAATGCAGCCTATTCTATACATGTTTACAGTTTAGTTGTAATTTCACCATCTATCGAGTAAAGTGACCCGTTGCCGTTGTACATCTCTTATATTATATACTATTATATTACGAATAACTTCTAAATATTTTAATTATTACATAACCTATTCCATTCAACACTCTCATCTTGTAAATTTGTCTCATTTGTGTACAAATGAGAATAAGAGTCCACAAAACGTATATTTATGTAATAGAGAGGGTAATGTGTATGGACAACTAGAGGATTTCAACATAATAGTAGATGTGCACTAAGGTTTTGTTTTAAACCCTTACCTATTTTCTATAGCAAAGGATGAAATTACTAAGGCAAGACAAGGAGAGGTACTATGGTGTATGTTATTTGTTTTTGATATATTGTTGATAGGAGAAAATAGGAAAGAAGATAATCAAATAAAGTGTTTTTTATAGTAATTATTAAATGTAAAAAATATTAAACTTTTCTTATGTTCGATTTTTTAACTTTCATTCAGCATGAATAAGATGTGAGTTAGAGAACTGAAGATTTCAGGCAAGTACTTTTTAATAACCCTTAAAAATATTTCTTGGTATAGAATGCCTTTAGAAAAGATCTATTAGACCAGTTGTTACAAACATCGTTGATTATATTATATAGTGTGACAGCTGATCTCCAGCGTCTTGCTTCATTCACCCCTTTGCCCACCCAGCACGGCAAATCGATGACCTCCGTGTCAATTATCATCCGTGTACAGTTCATCGNTCGTGTCAATTGTCATCCATGTACAGTTCATCGTCGTAAGTCAGTCAGTCAATTTGTTTTATGTGTCATTCTCTTCTGTAGCAGGCGCCAAACCATCTAAGTCTATTTTCTATTATCTTATCTACGATTAACGCTATACCAATACTCCCTTTTATATATTCATTCTTTATTTTATATTCTCTAATCATGTCACTCATCCATCTAAAAAATCTCATCTATGCTACACATATTCTCAGCCTTTTCTCTTGTCAACCGCCCAACATTTTAAACCATACATCAAGGCTGGTCTCATTACAGTCTTAAAGAATATACTTTTCAGAATTAAAATTCTCTTATTCTATAACATTCCAGACACTTCCCTTTTTTCATACATCCACTTTTAATTCTATGTCTTACAACCTCGTCAATACCACCGTTCTTTTGCACAAAAATTAAAACTTTCTACCACTCTTATTGTCAATGATTTCCTCATTTCACCTATCTTGTGTTCTTGTTTATCAAATTTGTACTGTATCTTACTCCTACTTATTCTTAATACCTG
>NW_026100861.1:0-2277 GCF_025091365.1 Daktulosphaira vitifoliae
AGAACAAACACTGAAAATACATATTGTATAAAACAAGTTAAATTAAAAAGTTCAATTTCGGAAGGATAGCTGGATTTTATTTTAATCTCACCAACCTTTCATTGTTCAAGTCAAATTATCTTTACCATATCTCTTATACCTATACAAGGAACAAGTCTACTCAAATTCAACTATAGCCTGAATTCGATAACTATTGGACACTTTATATAAATTATTGCTGGGTATCACAACTTTTGTTCGTTAACATTAACAACTCAAAAGCAATAACTACATAGAATCAATAAAACAAAACATAAAAATGCCTAAAACACTGTAATGTCTAGCTATAAATTTACTAGCATTCCAAAAATAATTACTTACATTTTTTAATTAAGTTGGTTGGTTATTTTAAATTTATCCACGTGCATTGATATAAATTTGTAAATTAACTCGAGTAAGTTGAAAATAACTGTAAAATGTTTTAAATATAATAGATATTAATCGACGTTTTTTTTTGAGACTAAACATCTCAATAAATATTTACTTTAAGCCATTACTTTTGTTTTAATTTATTTTTCAATAACGCAATGGACATTTGTCTAGTGTTTTATTGCAAAAAAATATTTTACTGACTTTTATAAATTCCTTTATAATTATATGTCAAGAGTAACGTGTAATTTTATTTATTATCGAAATAAAATGTATGTATATATATATTATGATTTTGATTGCAATAAATTTCAAACTCATGGTGAATTGTTTACTGAGACACCTGTTTTAAAATTTACATAAAATATAGTGCCAAGTAAAGCATTAGCAAAATTAGAGTTTTTTCTTAATAATTTTTAACGTAACAGAGTTTTTTACGAGGTTAACTTAGTTTAAACAAATATTTTAGATATGTAATCGCAATTTGATATAATTAGCTTTTAAAATTAACTGTTATGATAAAAACTAACACCATTTTTATCTAAATATAAAATTATAATGTTAAAATTAAAAATAAACAACACTAATGTCTGTCGTTTCTGAGAAATTTCAAAAGCAAAATGATTCAATAATTCTGAGAATGATACAAAACCACTCGAATAGAACTTTTTTATCTGATAGTAGTATTAAATCTTAATGGTAGACATTTTTATCAAAATTTATGAATATCAATAAAACTTCACAATATATTCCATTATTTAATTTTTGTTTACAAAAATAGTATATATTTGAACAAAGAAATTATATATTAAATAAATATTGTAGATCATAAATCATAAATAAAACTAAATTGTAAAATATTTTCTTTTCATAAGTAAAATATTTAATATATCAATACAAAAATGATAAAACTCGTAAAAATAAAAGTACCTCAGATTACAAATTAAATCATTAATATACAACTTTTGGCGTTTAATGTTCCTTAATTTTTTTTTTGTGTCACATAAAATTTATTAATTAATCACTTGTTTGAAAAATGTATGACACAAAAGATTGCGTTTTCAAGTAAATTATATTCTTATGGACTGGTGCGTCATTTTTTATAATTTAAAAGCTCAAGAAATTCAAAAGATTTGAAAGTTTTTCAACAAGTTTTGGATGACTACATACATACGTATACATTAGAATCAATGTGTATCTAGTGAAGATTCTAGGTGTGAGCTTGCAGTAAGTCTTTATAATTCACTGAAAAATATGTATTGTAGAAATGACGCAAGTTCAGAGTATTCAAGCACGTATCCTAAAGTTAAAATTGCGTTATTTTTTATGACATTTTTTTTTTAATTAAATAAGAGTTTCTTATCTAATACTTGGTCATCTCAGATATACGCAACACGCCAATGATAGTTTATAAATAGTTTTTTAATGTTTTCTATTAATTTAGTATTTTAGACTTATATAATTTCTCTAATAAGTAGTTCGAATAATTTTTTAAATATTAGTAATTTCTATGAGATGTCTAATGATTTTTACGTAATTATCTTGATTGAATTGGTATTTTGGGAAATAAAACCAATTAAAACAAATTATATTTAATGTGAAGTCGAATTTTTTAATTGGTTATATATAATAAATAATTGCTTTTAATTGAACAAAGATTTATCAAACGTTTCGAATTAACGATTATAATTTTTGTACATTGCACTTTTCCTTTTTAAATATATAAACATGTAAAATTGTAAATTTTGTAAAATTGCAAACATTGTAAACATTGAAAAAATTGTACAACATATTAAATGTTCAAGAGAAATCCCATTTTTTGAATGTTTGAAAAAATTTAGTAACAAAATTTTTGTATCAAATCATTTA
>NW_026100862.1:0-2277 GCF_025091365.1 Daktulosphaira vitifoliae
AAAAATTATTACATACTTAATAATTCAAGAAAAGTATATAACAAAAGTTATCCAAAAAAAAAAAAAATGAATAAATTATTTTTATCTATGAGTAATTGTGTAGGTTAAAATAAAAAATCATTCTGTATATGATCAATATATGTTTATTAGATTATATAATCAAAATTTGCAGTATTATAAAGTGTTTTAAGACGAAATTTTTGTATAAAATTAGGAAAGATGAGCTAAAAAAATCTAATTTTTCGGAAAGCTTCAAAATATATTCATCACTTCACTCCTCCCATTTAAAATCATCAAATATGAAAATGTAAGGGAGGTCAAGTTCTTTATTTTTTCATTCCTAGAAGGCTTTCTAGGAATGAATTCTTTATTAATAAATTAATATTACGATGCATAAAATATAGTTTATATCATCGCGACCGAAATACCATGTAACTACAAAATACTAATTACTAATAGAATGTTGTAATTTTAGGAGAATTACTTTTCAAACTAAAAAAGGTACATAATTATAATTATAGAAAGTAATTTTATATTTAATGATAAGAAAAAATCATATCCGAAGAAAATTTTAGTCAGATTATTTTTAGAAAAGTATAAAATAAATTTTCCAACTATGGGTAAAAATTAAAAAAAAAATTGCCAACCTCAAGTAGTTGGGATAAAGGCGAGTAAACAGAAAACTAGCCAAATTATAAAAATGGAGTATACTATAAATCCTAAATATGTTTCTGACGTACTCTATATAAGATTTAAGTAGAGATACATATTTAAGATATATAGGTATTTAAAGGTATTCGATTTTATAGATCGTTTTTAAAAATGAAATTGGAAAAATTGGATTTTCAAAAAAAAAAATATGCTTGATAAAAGTGGCTTATCTAAGGTATTTAAAAAAACGTTTTGATTTATTTATTTTTCAAAAATATGGCAATTAGTCAAAAAATGTATGAAAATTTGAGGATAATGTTTCAATTAGATACAATTTGTTATCTTTTTACAGATCTTTAAGCAAAAGCGGTAGAGCCTGAGAAATAGTGACAACAAATAAATATATATATATATAAATTTGTAAAACCAATACTTTAGGTTATTAGTTTTAGATTATTTTTTCTACGATATTTACTTAAGTATTCGTTTCAAAAAGAATACTACGTATTCGTAGTATTAAATATATTATTATAATTTAATTAAAAAAAGAAAACAATAGGCAGACTTAAAAATAGTTATAGAAAACATTTCATTGAAAACTGTATAGCATTTGAGTTGCATTTAAAAGAAAGCCTGGGTTCAAATAGTTCTAAAACGTCCCTCCTCAAAAAAAAAAAATCCGAAACACAATTACACAATCGTTTTAATTATTTCTTTTTTAAACTTGAAAGTATTTTATCATTACATTTATTTAAATATATTTTAAGTATAGATAAAACAAACGATAAAAAATTACATTTTTAACATAATAAGAATAAATTAACAATATTTCTAACGAATTCTTACATTCCTTTGTATTTAATTAGTATTATTATTATTATTCATACAAATATTATTAATTATATGATTAATATAAATCATATAAGTAACAATTTGCCCTTTTGTATTTAAAATGTTATAATTTTTCACTTCTATATACATTAGATATAACGTCTCAACATTACCCTTATATCTTAAAAGAATAATTTTCAAGTGGTGTAAAATTTCTAAATCCAATGTTTATATAATTTAAATAATTAATTTACATGTACGTGAGAGATCTAAAAAAAGTACACGAGATCTAATCTTCCTTAAAATTGTTAATAATGTACAATTATACTAAAAATAAATTTCAATTTAATAGTAATGTCTTTGATTAGATTCTCTTTAATAAATCTATAGAGATGATCTATACACATGTTAAATATACTGGTTCTTTGGTAAAGAATATTGCCTCAATATTACTTTCCAAATTTCCCTGCTTGAAGTGTTGTGAGTACTATCAATAATCGATTTCATACGGTGATGAAATAACTAAAGGAAAAACACGCCATTCCTATAGCCCACTGTTACATGATTTGTATTCATTGTTCATTACATGTGACAACCATGTACGTAAGATACATTCCGCACTAAAGCAGCAGCCGTAGTTAAAAAATTCCATCGTGCCCCACCAGCGCCCTGATATGGAGTCCCAAGGAACCTCGCTGGTAATGAACTAGAAAATTCTGGGCCCGAAACTTCCGATTCATTGGTAACAGAAAACACTCGGTGTTCCTGGTGAGCTTCAAGAGGTACTTGTTCTGT
>NW_026100863.1:0-2273 GCF_025091365.1 Daktulosphaira vitifoliae
CAGGACGCGTCGGCCGGGTCGTCTTCTACCATCACGTTACATAACAACCGATCGATGCGCATAACGGGGACAACAATAGTTACTGGGACTATTAGAAAATCATTTTGACCTCGCCAATTGTGTCAAGTCACATTACCAGCGAAACGGGTCGCCAGGTAAATAAGAATAGTCCACGCGAACTGTCGGAATACGTTACCAGCGGTGACCGTTTTTAATTACAGTCTATTAGAACACAATTACCGGTACCCATACGGTATGTGAGCGCACGTAATGACGTTACCGGTTTAAATAAAGTACAGGCGCGCATACTTAGGTGCCGCATTAAATAACATTAACGTGCAGCGCATGTAGACCAGGCCACAAGTCTAATCTGAAGTAATATACTAGGCCGGCACTACAAGAGTTGAACGATTCTGTACTCTGCCGTGTTGGCTTTATCGGTTTTGTCTGTTATTCTGTTCACGTGACTGTGCGCGCTCATCACATTACGCGTTACTTAAGAGCAAACAAAAGCGATCGACTTCCAGGAGCTGATAAGGTAAAAAACAGTGTGCCGGCGGCACGTGTAATTTTGTCTCAAACCCGACACTGCAGCAACAGGCGTCTCTAAGTGCGTTTTATGCGCGTACCGAATTCATTATGTACGGTTCAGATTAATAATTCACAGCAATGCAGCAGCAGTCGATAGCGCAATAATTAATAGTGCAACCGAAATATTACATTATTATTATTAACGTCCGCGGATAACCGAAACAGAATAGTTATACGTTTTTCAGCCTATTGTTGTGGGTCAGGAGTTATAGATAATAAAAAATAAATAAAAAGAACGGATAAACTTGGCGTGCGGAATAATCGAAGGTCGTCCCCCGATAGGTGTACCGGTGCGCAGTTAAGAGCTCACGGGGAAAATACAGCGAGCAAATCATAATTAACTCCGAGGGAATAATACTTCAATGGACTATTGTTTTCGAATTCCTACCGCCAAAAACAAAATATTTTATAGTTATAGTCGGTCAGCAGTCAAGCGATATAAATATTTATTGTTTACAACTGTTGTTATTTCGGTTAATTATTACTGGAACGTTAGTATTAGTAAGCAATTAGGTATATGCATTCTATTTGAACGGATTTACATACACACTATCAGCCGTTACACTTAGACATAATAGTCTAAAGAGTTATCGGGCCTATTTTAAATACACAGTTCGTATGCGTATGCGTTGGATTTCATTGAAGAAGGTTACGTGTGACTGTGCAAACAACAATTAGAGCAGCACACAAACTGCGAAGTGTGCATTCGGTACAAATTAGACGGTCGGGTGCGGGACACCTTATCGCGACCTAATGAACTCCGTCCGAGGAATTTACTGTATNGTACAAATTAGACGGTCGGGTGCGGGACACCTTATCGCGACCTAATGAACTCCGTCCGAGGAATTTACTGTATTAAATGAACTCGGTAATATCATATTAAAAATTAGTCTCTGTAAGGGACTCGTCGTGCGAACGATTGTTATAGGAAGGACTGTGGGTTCCCGCAGAACACTAAACTGTCCAAGTTGAATTGGAATACTGTCGGCGGCCTGTCACGCACATCCGGTCAGTAAACGGAACCTATGAAGTAAAACGTAATGACGTCGGCGGAACTTACCCAAATCTTCGACAAGCCTGAGCATGACGCCTCCAATGTGCAAATCTCCTTTGACTCTGAGCGTACGTTCCACCTGCAGGTCGGACACGTATATCTGCAGGTTCCAGGAACCGTCGCCGATAATGAAACCGTTCGTGGTCATTTTAAAAGAGTTTTAAAGTTAGCTGAGTAGGCCAAATGGAAGGCACTTTGAGCGGGCAAAGAACAAAAACAAATTTAGCCGACTGGGCCAACGGAAAAACTTGAATTTTTAACAATTTTTATCTATAGATATTGAATTAAAACCTTCGACGGCGCATCGTCGTTCGCGGTCACACGCGAGCACATCAGGTACGAAACGGCTACACCGTATACGGTCATACGACCACGTTGAACTCGATCGGTCCCGCGAACTGCTGTGCGTTTATGGTATACAATGTGAGATGTGTCGCTATTGAGTCTGGCTGTCGGTCGCGAACGACACAGGCGATTGCGGTCGGGTACGTGTACGGACTGGCGACGGGCTCCACAACACGTGATAACGTTGGAACGTTGACGGACGATGAGAGCGCTGCCGGCGGTTTACGGACACGGTGGGGGCCGATAGTCTTGGTTGCCGCCGCCGACGCCGTCGACTAGGCAA
>NW_026100864.1:0-2268 GCF_025091365.1 Daktulosphaira vitifoliae
CATTAATGACAAATTTATACTCTGATGAGGAACTCGGATTTGAACTGTAAGTTGGTTGAACTGGAAAATTTAATAAAATAACACAAATATTTTGTTTTTATAGATGGGCAAAGAAAAATCAAAAAGTTATGCTTATAGCTGCATTATTGACAGTACTTATTATGTGTGTCGGGATTATTGGCAACAGCTTAACAATTTTAGCTTTAATTAGAAGTCCTCGAATTCGAAACGTGGCATCAACGTTTATTATATGGTACTAATTTTAGCTTTTTAATAATTAACAGATTAGTTTGTATTTTACTCAATTCAATTTCATTTTAAACGTTTATTTGAAGCTTAGGGGCTGCAGACTTGTTATTTTGTATCGCAGTTTTACCGTTTAGTGCATCGAGATTTTTGAACTTCAATTGGACACAGTATGCACCATTATGTTCTATGGTGCCTTTTTTCCAATACGGAAATGTCGGCGTGTCATTGCTATTTATTTCAATGATAACAATTAACAGGTAAACTAACTTCTTTATTTATTTTAGCTCAATCAATACAAAGTGTTAATTATAATCTATTATTCTAAGTAACTTTTTTTTGCGTACCTAAATTAAGTAAGAGATACAAAACAAAGCATATAATTTACCTCTTTTACTTTTATGTTTTTCTTGGATAAATCACCAAAATAGTTGATTAATGCAATATATTAAAAATTGAATTCTATGTATATGTTAGAACAGAAAATATCTCATAAATATTTATTTAATTCTCATTGGGTAAATACCAAGCAGACTTATCTGAGTAATGATTGTGTAATACAAAGTAACAAACTTTGTAAGGCAAGTACATGAAACAATGTTTAAGTTAATGACGATACTATCATACATTTGGAAGACTAACCACGTAGAGAATTAAATTATACGGCCGCTGAAAGACCTGAGATGACAATATAACAATGAAATAAAAGACAATGTGGTATAAGCTTTTCCATAGATGTACACAAGCAAACGTTTGACTAAAGATTAATAATTGTAGACAGTATACTATACAGTAGTAACTCACTAGTTCAGAGATATAAACAATCTTTAATTTAAGCAAACATTAAATTTAAAGCAAACTGCGCACCTTGATCTTCGACAATAGCGTACAACAATAGCTAATATTTTGAAACATATCGTGAAAACGTGTGTCGATATTGAATTAAAATGACTTTCATTGTTATCACCATCGAAGATGTTTTGTTAATAAAAAAGTACCCATAGCTAATCTCAATACAATTTGAATCGTATATCTATTCATTGACAAATGTTATTAATTAAATATGCATGTACTTTATAACATTGTTCAATCCTATTCAATATAACAGTTTTATAACATGGCATACAAAATTTAACATATTCAATTTTAAAAGTTATATAAAACTTATAACTTTATAAAAAACCTAGTTTTAATTTAATAAATATCAAATATTTTACTCTGAATTGATATGATATTTAATACCATTGAAATATAATGAATTATCAGAAAATCATAAATTGTAAAGAACATATGAATTTAAATTTACGGTTTCGACGTAGTTTAAAAATTTGGATTACAATAATTAGTACCATAAATGTACAGTAGTCTTAAATATCTGATTGAACCTGCTAAAAACAATAAACATGAACTTATAACTTTTAAACTATTATAAATTGTAGTTTTACAGGTTTTGTTTTAGTTATTAGATCTCTATAATAGGATAATCATTAATAAATTGTAAAACAAATTTCTTATCTAAAAGCAATTTAACGTTATAATAGTACTGTATGACAGATAGTAAAATATGAATATGTAGATTTATATAACTGTTTCGACTACCAAAATTAGTTTATTTGTAATTATAAATTTAATTAACAATAGTAAGGCAAACGAAATTGAAGTTAAGAATTTTACTAAAAATTATTTTTATTTATTCCAAAAAATAATTTACGTAATACATTTTATCCTACTACTCGTCTTTAAAGATTGTACATTATTTGTTTTCTGTTTAATGNTATTTATTCCAAAAAATAATTTACGTAATACATTTTATCCTACTACTCGTCTTTAAAGATTGTACATTATTTGTTTTCTGTTTAATGAATGTTTTTTTTACAATTTCTGGATTAAATACTCTGGGCTTAATTTTCCAAACAATAGCGTCATAGGGTTTTTTCTTGCGACATTCCAAAAATTCTTAGGTATACATAACATTTTTGTACTACATTCCCAAAATATATTTTTATCATATATTAATTTTCA
>NW_026100865.1:0-2267 GCF_025091365.1 Daktulosphaira vitifoliae
CTATACAGAATGACGTGACGATATCAACTAGTATTTTTGTTTGAGTTATTGAATTTGTATTGCAAATGTAAAAACTATATGAAAGCGTTAAAAATTTTCTTTAGTTACCAGCATATAATTTATTTGCCTTAGATATGTAATTTACTAAGGTTCAATGTTCTATATTATGCTTATTTTTTAGTCACAACTGAGTGGTGAAAATAAATTAAAAAATTTAATACGTGAAATAAATATTTTTCCCTATATTAATTTATATTTTATCGAATAATTTCTGAAAAAAAAAAATGAAGAGATTATATAACTATTTATTCAATTGCAAAAAACATTTTTAAATTTTTTTTTAAGATATCAATAAANGTTGCAAAAAACATATTAAATTTTTTTTTAAGATATCAATAAAAAGTCTATCAAACTCTTCAAAATGTATAAAACATGTACTATTAATTTTTTTCATAGGTAAAGTATTATAAATTTAATTATTATATAGCTAATGTTGCCAATAAAATTGTTTTGTTGGCTTATATAAAAGTTTTTTAATTATAAAAATTTTGTGTTTAATATTAAATGTTTCAATTATAATAGAAACAATAGTAGAACAAATCTGTAGTATTTTGTGTGATAACCTCTTAAGTGCTCTTCTACTTCCATATGAATATAGTAAAATTCGGTAGAATTTCTGAGGTGATGGAATATCTGGAATATATGTATTCTATGATACATTTGTCGTTATTGTAAATATACATAATAAATATATAAATTGTGAATAATGCTGTATTTAATTTACCACACTTTGACAAGTACGAGTTGATTTATAAAATTTATGAGGTATTATATTATTTTATCAGTTTGTAAAATATCATTTTCAATTGCTAATTTGTTAAAATATTATAGTATTTTGATTTTATATCTGCATAAAAATTATTAATTGTATTATTACTTTATTTTTATGGATTGAAAACAATAAAAAAACAATATAAATCACGAGAATGTAATGTAATATGGTAATGCTTATTTAATAGCGTACATAAATATCATAGAAAAGTATTTTATAAACAATCATTAAGTATTAATTTTCTACAAATGAATCTATATGGTTTAAGCAAATCTAAAATAAAAACGCATGACGATAAATTTTAAAACAACTTTTTTCCTAATACTATCAATTTATGTGTGGAGTGAATTTATTAATAACTGTATTACCTATATTTTCTTCCTAAAGGTGTAATTAGTAATAATCCCCTTAAATAAAATGAAACAGAATACAATTATAACACAATATTTTAGTTTTTATACAATTGTATTAAATGTTAATAATACATTTTTTTTATAAAAAAATAGTTATTCATTATATATTATACATTCTCTATAGATATAGTGTCTATTTTAATCAAATACATTTTTTGCTATTGGGTGACAATATCAATTTTTATTTTTTATCATTAGCAATGAGGATGTTGTCAATGCTTATAAAATTGCAAATATTCTTAAACTAATACTCATTGATCGCAATTACAGTTCATTAACAGAAAAATATCACAGCGAAATAAGGTTATAAGGTTATAAACTTCCTTGATAACAACAATATTGCTTCGCTTCTTATAGTTTTCAACCCATTGGACTAATTTTTTAATGAATTGGATGACTTTGGTAATAACAATGCGCCAGAGGAACACCATTTCTTAAATGACGATCACAGTGATAACGTTGATAGGATTCATGATAGCGCAGGAAATAGAAGGGAGAAGCTAAAAAATATGATGAATGAATTTTAGCGACGGAGAAAATCATTTTTCTATAAACGTAGAAAAAAATCGTATCGATGGCAATTTTGAAGGGAACGACGAAAATTATAAATTGAATTAATGACGCTTGTCATTTTGATGATTCCAACATCAATTTTCCTTTTTTGTAACTAGATTTATTTGTGAATTATTTTACTTAAGTGTTATTGTTTTTTTTCCATTAATTTAACTTTAATTTGAAGTTGAAAAATTATTAATTAATTTTATCATAATGTTTTTATTTTTGTTATGGTGACTTTCAATACTTTTTCTCGTCTTTCACTGAACCAATTTTTTAAAATGAAATATCACAAATCGTATTTAGTTGAAAATACTCAAAAATTTTCTTTCGTTCTCTGTAGATGCTGGAAATACCAAAAAAGTTAATAATTTTTAAAATCGGTTAATTTCGAAATTGTTTAAGCTATTTTTCTTAAAATTGTCATAACTTTTTAAAAAATGTATGAAAAAATTTTTTGCAACTTT
>NW_026100866.1:0-2266 GCF_025091365.1 Daktulosphaira vitifoliae
TAAAATATAAAAGTATAAATTATTCAGATATAATATAGATCTAAAGCATAACTGTTATTAAAAAAATATATATATATTAACTAGATCATAAATTATTTAAGTTGTCAGTGAATGCTGGGCTACTCTGCATACTTAAAAAAATTTCAAGTTAAAATTTATACAGTCAATTCATCAGCATTCAATTATTCAACAAATTATGAATAAAATAATAAGAACAATATTGAACGAATTTGTATGATTCGTATGAAAAAAACTAATAAGTATATTTAAACGAATAAATAAAGCGAATGGACGAATTTATAATTATTTTAGTTGTTTACAATGTATTTCATCTGAAATATAACATTGATTCTAAATCTAATAGACTATAAACTTAAGCCTTCTGTAACAAAATAACAATAATAAATGGAAATTAACAAGTATGAAATAATTTTTTCAGAGGAAAACAATTTTGAATGATTATTGTCAAAATGTCATACATTGAATATAGTACAAAAAAATATTTTTTATTGTTAATCAGAGCTAAAATTAGGTATATAAAATAATGATAAATAGAGTGTTCAGTAAGTAAGGAATCAGGTCAGTTGTTACAAATAATAAGAACAATAAAAATCTGTTTCCTTACTTACTGAACACGCTCTATATTTTTACAATGAATTTACGCCGAGAAAATGTTGATAAAGAGAAAAACATCTACTTGATAAGTAACATTAACTCTTTTAAATAAAATTCACTATATTCAACAGTTTGCATTTTAAAATTTGATCACAACTAAGCGAGGTTATTTTGATAAAATTAAATTATTCAAATTTATTTTTAATTTTGTGGAGAAATTTAATCTGTTTAAGTAAAATGTCATAAGCTTTTATTCATTTTTTTCTTTAAAAATATATTAACAAGGTGTTGTGAAGTTTTTTTTTTATAATACATATACCACAATATATTTATAAATACATAAGAATCAATAATTCAATAAAAAGAATATTGAATGTAAAATAAAAACATTATATCTATCTATACAATTTTTAAAACTAATTATTTCATATCTTCACTCTAAACATAAAAATGGAAGACATGAAATATTCACATATATCACTTTATAGCCTTTTTTTTTTAGCCTAAATAACATATAATTTTAAATAAATAATCACATTTTTATAAATAATTAATTTAAGATAGGCAAGATATGTTTTTGATTTTCCCATTAAACACCATTCACCATTTTATCATTTTTTGGTTCAATTGAGAGTACTCCAGTATTTTTTTCCTAAAAATGAATAATTATTATTAACTAATTGTAAGTTTTCAATACAATTACTCAAATATCATAAAAATAAAAATTTCTACCATATCACCAAGGCACGTCAATTTCCATCCACCTTCGCCGTCAAAGTGTAATATATGAGAGTGGAATTTCCTAGAAATATCACAATATTAAATTAAAATACCACATTATTTTTCAACATTTTTTTTTGATATATGAGGAAATCATTTTTAGATCAAAGCTGATTTATTAAAAAATGTTTTTCATTATTATTCCAAAAATTATGTAGCTTATTATAAATCACATATTTAAATAATAACTTATCATTTGAAATTCATAAAATTTATCTAAAAAAAATTTAAATAATATAAATGAAAAATGTGATTTTAAAATCAGTCAATGTTAAAAAAAAATATTCATATTTTTCTTTTGATGATTTTTATACAATATTTATTTCATCGAATTTGCTATCAGCAATTACATCAATAAATATCGGTAAACTTTGAAATAGATATTTGTTAAAAATACAAAGATAATTTTTAGAAATATGCCTTTTTTATTTACCATAATGAAGGTCTATGTGTAATAGTAAGTAAAGTGATTCCAGAATCCTTAGCTGATTGGTACATGTCACTTTCAACATCTATACTGACAGCACTAGTACATTCATCTAGTAAGGCGAAAGAAGGTCTAAAAATAGAATGACACAATAAGTATGGAGGATATCTAAAATTTTAAGTAATTCAATAATTATTACTTATGATAAAATATTCTAGCAAACGCCATTCTTTGTTTTTCTCCTCCTGATAAAACGTCCTTCCAATCAGCCATTGCATCCCAACCGCCTTCTCTTTGGATTAAATGGTAAAGATGTACTCGAGTTAAACAAGCTTCTAAGTCTTGTTCAGTGATCCCTTTCGCTAGCATATCTTGTAGTGTGTCTGGATAAATCACTTGTTCTTTTAATGTACCCATTGTCATGTAAGGTCTAAAATATAATTA
>NW_026100867.1:0-2265 GCF_025091365.1 Daktulosphaira vitifoliae
CTGCCACTAGTAATAGTTTATTTTTAGCATATACTATTCGAATATAGTGTGCAACTATAGAATATTTTTTAACTGACTATCCAATAGTTCGAATAGTAGACAACTATCGAATAGTTTGATAGTTACTATTCGATATTTCCCATCACTAGTATCAGATGACCGGAGTGCAAGATGTTCGAAACAATTACTACTTTGTCAAATCTCAAAGAATTATCAATTTTTTGTGTTTTTCCAAATACTATAATCATAAAATTTTAAATAATTATAGAAAATAATTTGGAATACAGCCTAGCTCACCTTATTTTCATTTAAATTAAGAAAATATATTTTATTGAGAAATATATTTTGTTGAGATATTGACACTAATATTATTTAAAGCTTCCTCTAGCCTAGAAAAAAATGATACAAAAATATTTATATCTATGTAGAAATTTATCAAGGCGGTATTGCAATGGCACAATCATCACCAAGACAAAAAAATCAAAAATATATTGTTATTATATATTTTTATAAAAATACATTTCCGTAAGAAGTTTCTTTGCGTTGTCTGACGGTATTATGTTTGTTAAAAGAAAAACATTAAACTAGAGGTTACCTAGTTAACATAGGCTTTCAAATATACTTTCTATATGCTTTCTAATATATCTAGTTTTAGAACAATATCTATGAATTAACTCAGCGACCGGTGTTATTCATTTGGGTTTGCTAACGTTCGTGGTTTTAGTTTGTCTTAAGTCTTTGGCTATGTCGAAGATAAGGAATAAGGCGAGTGTACTTTATGAATAAATGTAGAATGAAATTTATAATGTATAATTATAACAATTAAATGTATTATACATGAATTATAAAATAGTATATACACCAATGTAGATAGGAGGGTACACTTAATAATAATGCCATAATGGCGCTGATATAAACAAATAATAAAACATAAATGTGAGAAAGTCTTACATAGAAGATAAATGACTATTATACTTATCGGCTAATTTGAAACGGCTAATGACCATGTAGATTATAGAAAGGATTAATTGAAGTCGAATGCAAGTAGCTGACCAACGTGTACAATATGCTGTGACCGCTACTGTGATTTATTTTAGAAAATATATAGACCAACGGCGATATACTAAGCGCACAAAGGTGTGACAATTGCTAATGTGATATTTTACTTATACAGCAAAACGAATACAAAACTGCTGTTTCGCAAGCACCATAGAGCATAAAGCTAAAAATAAAGATGGCGGCGTCAATAAAGAGATAGAGAGAAGACCGACAACAACTCGGTGTAGCACAACGATAACATAAATAATCACAACAGAATTTCTCGACAGCACATATGACCGACGTGTAGACATAACAATCTAGTTGAAACCTTTACTTTTGTCTGCCGAGGTGATGTTCGTTAGAACACAGACATTAAGCTCGAGACTAGCTAATTAATAAGAAATACATATAATAGACTTTTAATATTGAATAAACATTTAAAATTAGGTTAAGTTAGTCATTAAAATGGAATAATTTACAAAAAAAGAAAATTTAATATTACTATCTAATAAGCAAATAATTATAAATTAAAAGATTCACCAAAACAAAATTCACTTGATAATTTCTAAGAATATCTTAAATTAAACATTATTCTACGTTCAATTTAATTTAAAAAAAAAATTTAAGTTCAAAACAAACTGCTGGGACTAAGTCACAGAAAGTATGAATCTGGAGTAGTGTCCTAGATTTTGTATAATTTAAAATAAGTAAAAAGTCTGGTTTTAACATAGAAAATAACTTATTATGATCAGAGTAGGGTCGTATGGACACTGTTTTAAAATCTGTACAATAATTTGATTTTGTCAAGATATTATCTGGTTATTTAGTGTTTTAAGAAGAAAACTCTGTTTTGATGATAAAAATATTCATAATATGTGAAATACATGTTTAAATAATAACATATTTTATGCTAATATTATAAGTGATACCGTAATTGTANATTTTATGCTAATATTAGAAGTGATACCGTAATTGTAAGTGACATTATTAAAACGACGATTAAAATAACTTTAAAAATAAACTACAATATAATTTAAAATAAATTTAGTATTGATTATAAACAAATTATAATGATTGACAAAACTGGTTGAAAATTGTTTTAACTCTAATAAAAAAAANAATGATTGACAAAACTGGTTGAAAATTGTTTTAACTCTAATAAAAAAAATATTTTCACAATTCTAATAACCTTACATTCATTTCACCGTTATTTGCATAACAGTA
>NW_026100868.1:0-2262 GCF_025091365.1 Daktulosphaira vitifoliae
TAATAATAATAATAATAATAGGCTATATAACATTAGGCCATTATATATATTTAAGGTATTATAATAGGCTATAAAGAGTAGAAGGTAAAAAACGGTACGAGTTGTCGGGCTGTGTGGTATTGAGCTGCACTCGTTGCGTGGCACGGTCCGCTGAACATCTCGAAACCTTTTGTTTGGCTTCGTTTCCCGTGAAAGTCCTTACTTTCGATTCGTCACGACCCACCATTTTTTATTTATAGGTATAGATATTTTTTCTACCTCTGCTGTTGCTACTAGATTTCATCGCGTTATAAATCTTTTTCACTTGGATACAACTCTTGTAGGCATTATCAATATATTCACTAGATTTTTTGATGACTTTACCGTCTTGTCCAATCTACAACGTCTTGACGACCGGTTGAAGTGTATCTTTAAATATAAAACACGTTTACAATACATTGTAATTTCTTTTTTAATTATATGGTAATTTGTGTAAATCAAATAAACGTAAAATATAATATACAAATTTTTCTAATAAGGAAAAAATACTGTTAGTTTCCATATGACGATTTAAAATAATAACTAGATATTCATAAACAAAAATAAATTATTATTAAATTATAGTATTAATTTAAACACTCAAGTACTAATTAATCCGCATAATCAAAATTACTAAAGTCGAATTTTGTGTACACAAACGTTTTTGGTCAAATTCAATATAAACCATGAAATCTCAATCTTAAATTTCTTTCGGGAGAACAATTTTTTAACGGTAATTTTTATGTAATATCGATCTTACATCATAAATTAATGTCAATTTGTATTGTTTATTTCGAGAACATTTCACAAGAAAATTTACGTTCAGTTTATTTGCTAGTAGAAATACAACAGGTCAATTATGTTGATTTCTAACATTACATTAAAGGAAATCATTAAAACGCATCGTTTCGACTTGAGACTTGAGTATAAATATTCCTGCGTTATGATAATTTTCATTCGTACATAATTTCAAAGTTAATAAATACATGTAATTGTTATTAATGAAAATAACTCGACTGAGGGCACACAAAAAACGACGACAAATGTAACAAAAAAAAACTCCTAATAAATAAATAATATATAACGAAGGAAAACTGCATCCACTACTCATTCAACCGGCCGAGCCGAACGAGCGCTGCCATTGGCCAACAGAGCCAAAGTCTCCACGCCCCATCGACGTACACAAACTGCACGCCCTCACTGAGCTGTTCGCTCCGTCGGTTCCAGTCTTGTTCGGGACATCGTTGCGACGGCATTTCGTACGTTTTTTTGGATGGTTTCAAATAGTATTTTTAAATATTTTTACAAAAATCAACATTCGTACACGCTTAAGGTTTAACCCGTAGGATATTCCCACGTGCCGTCTGCGAACCCGCTGCTGATGGTTATTGCATCGAACTGCTATTAATTTTCACTTGGTGATTGCTAATAACTTTGTGATCTTAGTTAATCGATGTTGTTCCGTTCATTTAAAGTTTCAAACGCGGTCAAAGAAAGATGACAGTTACCAACTTCGGCATGATGAGGCCTTGTTTTACCGGATACCCTTTCCAAGGCAAGTACCAAAACTTTTTCATTTCAATTAGTATCATAGATAATAACAATAATAAACGACCTACGAATTCTTCCGAACACCTTCTGAATCTTAGCTAATTAAATTCAAATAATTAATTTCGACAGTTTTTTTGAACGGACTGACGCGTTGGACATAATTGTCGCTTAGGATTCACGGGAAATATTCTTTTTAATTTTTAGACTTTACATTGGTTACTTTCGCAGTTAAATTTATTGTAATAATAATCAGTTGAAACTTTTGCGCAGGCCAAGGCCGGGTGAACCAGTTAGGTGGTGTGTTCATCAACGGTCGGCCATTACCCAACCACATAAGGTTGAAAATTGTCGAGATGGCTGCAGCCGGAGTCAGGCCATGTGTTATATCCAGACAATTACGCGTTTCCCATGGATGCGTTTCGAAAATCCTGAACAGATATCAGGAAACGGGAAGCATTAGGCCTGGAGTGATTGGAGGAAGCAAACCTAGAGTAGCCACGCCAGATGTAGAGAGACGGATAGAGGAATATAAATCGGAAAATCCAGGAATTTTCAGTTGGGAAATTCGTGACAGGTGAGAAAAATATTACATATTTTTATAAGCTTTGTAACAAAATTAATCCTCAAGTTGTCATTTATTAAACAATCAATTTTATGTTTTATTTGCTTAGCTAGAACGCTGAATTAATATTT
>NW_026100869.1:0-2259 GCF_025091365.1 Daktulosphaira vitifoliae
GAATAAAAACAATTTTGATTTTATTTTGTTACCTTTAGTTGCATATTATTCTCAAATAATTAGTTATGTAATGCTTTTTAAGTTCATAATTTAATCTCTTAGTTTATATACATGTATAATACAAGAGAGATTACAAGTAAAGGTAGCTAATAATTTTTTATAATGTCGCTATTCACAGATTCGCATCGTTTCTTGCCATTTATGACTTTATCATGAGATATGACAAAAGTATGGTGAAATGTTGTCTATAAATACATTAACTAGTAATACCAAAAGTTTATCTTTATAGCTTATATTAACTAAATTTTTAATTATTTGTAAATAATATAAAAAAAAACATTACAGTCATAATAATCAAATAATAAAAAATGATAAAATTTGATTTTTTATTATTCTTTAAATTAATGTAATTTAATTAACTTCATGATTTTATATTATTTGATTATAATTAGTAAAATTTATTTAGTAGTTTTATGAAATTAATGCATATGCTATAGTTATTTTTATACAACCTAAAAAAAAAAATATTAAATTTAACTTGACATTTTGTTTTTTAATTTTATAATTATTTTTATAAGAGATAATATTTTTTTTAATATATTAGTAATTATTTCAACAACTAACGAAGATTGAAAAATACTAATTGTAGTTTTAAAATCAGTGTGAAAAGATTGGTTAAAGAAAATCTATTTTTACCTCTGATGAGAATTCCTTATTGACCAAAGTTATTCAATAAATTATTTGGGTACAATAAATTTAATTAATCGCAAAATTAAATAGATACTCTAAAACTTAGAAACAAAAGTAAATAAATTTAAAACGAGTATTGACACGATGAATACGAAAGCACAGTGAATGAGTTATGAGTTTTTGACACGATAACTTTGTTTTATACATTTGTTCAAACGAATTATAACAAGATTTATAATGGTAGTTTTTATGTTGCTAAACTTATTTGCAGAAAGGGATTAGTATTTTAGAAAAATATCTTATCAAAATGGAAATCTCATTGTGGGCTTTCAACATTAAATCATAGACTCCAAATACTTCTAAGAAACTGTTTTTGAATTAAGCATGTTTGTTTATAGGTATTAGAAAGATTTTATCATATTACAGGTATATAATTACTAGCTCGTGTCAAAAAAAAAAGAACAACAAACAGTAAAAAGAAAAATCAATATCACCTAATAAAATCTTTAAACATTAGTTAAGAGTATATTAATAATTCTTTTGATTTTATAGCCGGATGTTATTAATTCTTCATCATCGTGTTACCAATATAGGATCAACAGTTTTTCTAAAAAAGCCGGAAATTAAAACGTATATTTTTTTTTATGAATTTATAAATTTTATATTTATTTTATCGAGGTCATAAGTTTTTCATTTTAAATGATGTTTGTAAACTGTACAAGTTAGACATTCTGAAAATCTAATATGTTTCTTAAAAACATCAGACTATTGAACAAATTGCTGTTTAAAAAAATGATTTCATACGGATTGGTGCGTAATGAGCTCACGTTTTTCAAAATAAAAGACCAATATTGAAACTGTGATTATTTTACTTAGAGACAATATTGGGTAAAATCTCACAGCGGATCTTGTCGCCGTGTATTGGTCAATGGATCGTTGTGAAAAGTAGTTTAAACTTTTACACAATATACGTACGATATGAGTATGTGCTTGTATTTGTGGGCGCAGACTTAAAACGTGACTGAAACTGAAATGAGTTAAGAGACCACAATGGGACTGTGTCTTGACTATACATATAATATATTTATCGTGTAAAGTAAAACAAAAACTCATTAAGGCGTCGATAAAGTTATTTTAAAGGATTCCATTAAAACATTTATACGTAGTAGACTTGTATGTAGTGATTTAAAATTTCACGAAACAAAAGAAATTGAAATATTTCATTGAAACTTTTCACAAACTATTTCAAATATAAGTATAAATTAAATATTTACATTTTAAAATGTGTTGTATATACTTATTCCAAAATCCTCATTAAGTAAATAACCGTTTTCTTTAATTAGTATCAATTTTAATTAACATAATTCAATTAAGCTAGGCAAGTCAGGGATAGTAAAAAACCTCTTGTTGCTCTTACTTGCAGGTTTATCAAATTAAAAATTTTTTAGTTTTATCAATGCGATTATATCTTATTATTGTCCTGTGAAACTTAAAACCCAAAATAGTTTTTTTATTATAGTTAGAATATTATATCACAAATAATATAGGCGAATTTCTAAATTACAAGAG
>NW_026100870.1:0-482 GCF_025091365.1 Daktulosphaira vitifoliae
GTATACACATGTGTGTGTTCTATTGACTTGGGCACCCAATTAGCAGATTCTCTAAAGTCACTCGGGCTGTCCACCATGGAATTTAGTATCTCCTGACCTGACTATCCAGGTCCCCTTTTACTCAACCGTTTGTCGATTTTTAATTGGATGACACAAGACCAATACAAAGACCACAATTTATGCGCGTTAGACATTGAGAACATTTTTTTTTTATTCATTCCAATTTCGAATGTTTTTCTTATGAAACCGAACAGAGAAGAATTTTAAGAAGTTTTTCGTTTAAAAAAATTGTTGCTCTCTAGACTATGAAAAAAATATTATTGTAATTATTTTACATTTATAATTATAAAATATTGAATTAATCGTTTATAAAAAAAAATTCAGGTTCATAAATTCAAAAAGTAGCAAAATTTTTGAAAAGTATTTTAATATTATAAAAAGAAATAATACCATTTGAATTTAAAAATATATGATTTTTTCTT
>NW_026100870.1:1000-2259 GCF_025091365.1 Daktulosphaira vitifoliae
TCCGGATTTTCAGTTAATTTTCAAAGAGTGAATATTACAATATGGTTAAAATAACCGTTACCATTTAAAATATGATTACTATTATGCAACATCCATTCATTTTAATTGTAATAATTTTAAATGAATATTCACGTGGTCAAATCGTATGCGTTGTTGTTTACATTGAAAAGTGGATGGTCACTAAAGTTCATAAAAGGACAATTGTAGTGAGTTAGTTAAATTTTCGTTTAAAATGGCTGTGTTAACTGGCCAATGGTCATGTTAAGCGTCATCGGGTTCATTGTAGAATTTACGACCCGTGACCATTATGGATAGTGTTTTCCGAATTGTATACACATGTGTGTGTTCTATTGACTTGGGCACCCAATTAGCAGATTCTCTAAAGTCACTCGGGCTGTCCACCATGGAATTTAGTATCTCCTGACCTGACTATCCAGGTCCCCTTTTACTCAACCGTTTGTCGATTTTTAATTGGATGACACAAGACCAATACAAAGACCACAATTTATGCGCGTTAGACATTGAGAACATTTTTTTTTTATTCATTCCAATTTCGAATGTTTTTCTTATGAAACCGAACAGAGAAGAATTTTAAGAAGTTTTTCGTTTAAAAAAATTGTTGCTCTCTAGACTATGAAAAAAATATTATTGTAATTATTTTACATTTATAATTATAAAATATTGAATTAATCGTTTATAAAAAAAATTCAGGTTCATAAATTCAAAAAGTAGCAAAATTTTTGAAAAGTATTTTAATATTATAAAAAGAAATAATACCATTTGAATTTAAAAATATATGATTTTTTCTTTGGTTTTGTTCGTTTGCGGTGTGTGTTTACATTGACATGGGGCCAGAGAGTGTTTAATTCATAAAATATGACCCCATTATGTACATATATAACAGTGCCAGAAACCAAAGTAGAGAGCGAATACAAGTGAAGAAATGTAAAGTTGTGCGACGGCGTCAGGCCCCTGGGAAAAAAAACAACAGCGGATGGAAATCGTCGATGTGTAAATTCACATATATAATATTGGTGCGTGCGCGAAAAACTTTAAACCGTTTTATTATACTTCTTTTTACACTGTATCCGTGCTCAGTNAAACTTTAAACCGTTTTATTATACTTCTTTTTACACTGTATCCGTGCTCAGTGATGAAATATGCATATATTTGGGTCCCGGGCAAAGACAGGACACCGTATAAAATAAACATTTGAGTTTACAAACGAGATCATATGCATGTGTTATGAGTTTTTCCGA
>NW_026100871.1:0-603 GCF_025091365.1 Daktulosphaira vitifoliae
GCCGCGACCCCCCTGTGCTGGGTTTTTTTTTTTTTAGTAATTTTATGAAAATATAATGTTAAATAAAACCATTAATTCAATTTCATTAAATTAAATTGAATCGAATATACAGATATACAAATCCAGGCGTTGTTTTAAAAATAAATAAGGGGTGTTGAAGCTAAAATGTCAAGTTAATAGTTATTTCCATTTATTCTGACACTACTTGGTAGTCATCGTAAATACAGACCATAAGTAAATGTGAGTTCAAAAAAATTTAAATGTAAACGTGAGGATAAGATTTGTTATTGTAATACAAATACTATATGCCAATCTATAATTTTATAACTGTTTTGATTAAAACACTATTATTACTTGAGATACTAAATGGACGAGTATGAAATCAACATCAAAATGTTTTGTTTTATCAAATGGAGTGTTATTATAAAACAATTTAACCATGTTACCTTTGCCATTGAAAAAGTTATGTTGAACATTAAATGAATATAAGTTAAGCATTAGAAATATTTAGTTCTATATAATTATTGTTATTTCAAAACGCTTGTCGGTATTCTATTTGAAATATTACAAAAGGTTATTTTTAGAAGGGTGAATAAGCCATAA
>NW_026100871.1:627-2257 GCF_025091365.1 Daktulosphaira vitifoliae
CAAACCTCACTGGACAATGACATTACAATCCATTGCGTGGTCCAATTCGTCACCTTTCAAGTTATTATTTTGAATCCACTTCTGTAAACATGTAAAGAGCCAGATTTTCAAAAAAAATTATCATATTAAGATATTTTGACGTATCGTTGAAGAAATTGGTCTAGGGATCGCTAAGAATGTGGCTAATATTAACACCTCTTCATCTTTACATCGAAGTTAAAATGCTTTTTAAGTATTTTAATTATTTAACATAAGCATCATTATAACAAAATGAATAAAAAAAAGAAAAAAGTAATACAAAATATTCAGTGAATAAAAGTTGTTAAAAATGTGAAAACCTGATGGGTTATAGCTAACATACGTAAAATATGAAAAACATTATGCAAAATTTCTGTACACTTTAGTAAACCACACATTTAGATTGTATTATTAAATATTGTAGAATGTTAGTCTTTTTCAGTTTCAATTTAATTTAATTTTTAATTATGTAACTTATTCTAAAAATATTAAAAGGAATAATAAATCATACATAAAAATGTATATATTTATATACAAATGTATATATTGTAATAAAAAAAAGATTTTTTTACATAAAAATTGGAAAGACCTTGATATATATATAAAAACACGTAATATAATTCTATTTTCAAATAACATAAGGTTTTAGTCTTAATAAAATTTTAATTTTATATTTCTTTAGAGTTTCTGTACAAATTTGTTAAAAAATGATTTTCTTTACTATTATAACATTTATATTGTTTAACCTGTTATCTGTAAGTACATGCGTCAAAGAACGTCATTGTAATTTTTCAAGATACATGTTGAATTATTTCACTCATAACAAACAATATTTGTTACACATTAATGAAACTCTAGACAAAATTTCTGAAGAAGATTTAAAAAAATACGGAGAAGCAATTCAGACTCACGGTGAAATCGTATTATTGATGATTCAAGAATTATATTATTTGAAATGTGATTATTTACCTAGAGATTTGATGGCAGTGAACTTGTATTTAAATAACGTATCAGGATCAGTCAGTATAATTAGTAGAAAAATATCTGTTAAAAATACAAAAGAAAATAAGAAATTACAATTACTGAAAGGATATCAGATGATTCATGAACATATTTCCAATCAGTTATCTAAATATATTAATACTTGGTGTGCTGATGAAGTTGTTTCACTATTTGTAGACTATCCAAAAATTAATGATGAACATAGTGAACTAAATATAGAAAAATTGGTTTTCGTAACAAAGGATCTTAGGAATAAAATCATGAAAGAATTAAATACTGACTTATGTACAGATTCCTTTACACAATTGTTTAGTCCAAAAAATGTTATATATTATGATTTATTAACCCACCAATCTATTGAAAATGAAAAGAATTTCATGAATGGTTCTCAAAGAAGACAAATTAAAGCAGACATAAAAAATGATTACTTAGATCTTCTCCGTTTTACTCCATTAAATATACAATGTGCAGACGGTAGTGATATTACATTATCAGATGTATTCCGATTTATAAAATTCAATTTTAATCATCGTCATGTATATTTATTTCAAACACTAGTTAGTACATCTCTTTTTTACCCTGTTTTCGTATTATTAGGTAAATTTGCTAA
>NW_026100872.1:0-2249 GCF_025091365.1 Daktulosphaira vitifoliae
CTTATGCTCAGTATTCCTGTAATGTTTAATTAAGTAAGTTTATTAATCGTTAAACATTTTTTTTTACATATTATGTACTTTAGTTTTCTTGATTATTTTTATCAAAATTAGTCGGCCAATCTTTAGGCGATACATATATATTTTTTGTTGATTTTTTACGGTCTATTGTGCAGCATCTAATCTAAATTATTTTTAAATTGAAAAAATATGATTATTTACAAGTAAGTCAATATAGTATTTTATTTTTTGAGCAAGAAAACATACTTTAAGATTATGATAGTTTTAAACTAAAGTATTTTGTTTAATAATTCATTATATAAATTGAAGTTATAATTTTCATATTTAGCATATTATTTTCATAATTTTAATTTGTATATCATAATAATTATGTATTTAAAAATAATTAGCCAAAATATAGAATATTAAAATTACTACTTCAATTAAATGTGTTAATTATTTATAGACGCTTAAGTTAATAGTTAAACAAATTACTTCAAGTTCATTTTGTTAAAGTAGTCTATAATCTTAAAAAATTGTTTTATGCTTTTAAAAAAATGTTATTAAAAAATATACCTCTCCATTTTTAGTCCAATGAGCATATCTTGCTTTGGCCCTTCTT
Organism: Daktulosphaira vitifoliae; assembly: GCF_025091365.1. Lineage (NCBI taxonomy): Eukaryota > Metazoa > Arthropoda > Insecta > Hemiptera > Phylloxeridae > Daktulosphaira > Daktulosphaira vitifoliae. The sequence continues at coordinate 620 of NW_026100872.1, forward strand.
ATAATTACCCTGTCTTCCTCATCTTTAGGTGCATATATTGCCACTAATGTTATAAAGTTCGAGTGTTGTGGGCACCACCACTCTGTGCAAATTATCTGAATAAATGAAATGAAAATGAGCATTGAGTATGTAAACTTATTTTTTTTTTAAACAAATAAAATTATAGTATACTTTTTATACATAAACAACAAAAAGTTATTTATAATAATTTTATATTATAAGTATTATTTGAGATATGTTTTAAAGGTAAAACACTTGTTTTTTAAGAAATTATTAAATATTTGGTTTAAAAACTACACTTATCTGTAATTGAATAATTTTTTACTTTGTGTAAAATACTAAACTTGAATTTTCTTAAATAAAAACTCCTATTTTTAATTCAATAATTTATTGGAAAAAACAAACAATTTTGATTCTATAATTTTTTTTTATCCGTGTTCATGTGTTATAGCTTTGTTGAATGATGAAATATTCAATGATTTTAGATCAATTATTAATATAATATTTATTATATTAAATATATAATATATAAAGAATTTTTAACCTCTGGCAGTATGAAAAAAGTTTTATTCAGTTACAGATAAAATTAGTGCTTTATGCAAAAAATTTTTCTATAATATTTTAAAACATTTTAATTATAAGCGCAAATACCAAGGTGCCAAGAAGTGTTTTACGACGCTTAAATTAACCCCTTCAGAAAGTTGAGCAAGACAATATTTTTTATTGGGGTTATTATATGATTATTTGGAGTAAAATTATTCTCTTTTGTAATGATGAAATTATTGATAATAATTATATTTGTATGTTATAATATTAATTAAAATACTTTTTAAGAGAAGTTAAAGGGGAGAAAACAAAGTCCTCTCTTTTAGAAGTCTAAAATTTTAGCACCTCCAAGTTTGTGACTGAATGTGAGACTATGTTTTTAATATTTTCTGAAAAAATGAGTGTCTAACCCTAAATTAATACTGGTATCTCAGATTTAATTAAAAACACATTGTTGTGAACTGGCTTTTTGCTGCATAATTGTAATTATGTAATTTAATAGTATATATATATAATAATCATGGGAACGGAAGCCNTTGTGACTGAATGTGAGACTATGTTTTTAATATTTTCTGAAAAAATGAGTGTCTAACCCTAAATTAATTACTGGTATCTCAGATTTAATTAAAAACACATATTATTTTTAATTTTTTTAACATTAAGGTTTCTAATTTTTTTATAGTTGTTGAATTCTTGGACAACATCAGAAACATATTTTTTTGTTATTTTTAATTTGTATAAAAAAAANTCAGAAACATATTTTTTTGTTATTTTTAATTTGTATAAAAAAAAAGGTAATGTAGCTATAATATATTATTTGTAAAGCAATAAAAATGTTACTTTTTTGTTTTCTTGAGGCTTATCATTAATATTTTTAATATTGAGCTTTTTAAAGTTGTCGATTACTTGTTCTTCTATTTTTTTAACAACTGTATTTTCTAAATGTCTTAATTTTTCCGAAACTGTTCTATTAATTAACAGTATGGAGTCTGAAATTGTTGGTTCGGAACCAGCTATTTTTAAGTTTTCCTAAATTTTACGAAATATTTTTTGTAATCAAAAAATTTTATTTATAAAAGAAAAA
>NW_026100873.1:0-2246 GCF_025091365.1 Daktulosphaira vitifoliae
ACAATTAACAATGCCAACTCCAAGAAAAATATTTATAATGAATAATATCAAAGTTAGGAATCTAAGTGTCATTTTTAAAATCATTATGATATTACAAGTATTCGAAATACTAAAATGGTTAAATTGGTAGTATGGCCAATATTTTTTAACAAATTGATCTTATTTTTAACAAAAAAAAAAATGTATGTAATAGATATGTTTACTTTTTTATATAATAATTATGTTAGCAATTGTTCAAATATCGATTTAATAATAGAATTAATATTAAAAATATAGTGGATAGATTATGAAAACTTTTCATGAAGGAAAATATTGCAAACCATATAATAACGATAATTTTCTTAAGTTTTATTTTTAATTTGTTTATAATATGGAAAAAAATTATTATCTAGTGGGAAATATTACCCTCAAAAACTGAAAATCAACAGAGAGGTGAGCATTGTAATTACTGGTTAATAATGCTGACATAAACGTACTTTCGCTTAACCACGAGCTCGTGAATCTCGTAATTTAGCCCTCAAAAAATTATATAATCTTGAACAACGTCTTTCTAAAAACACCGATTTCTACGATGCGTACGACAAATTTATATGTTTAATTTAATTTATTAATTTACATGACACTTGCTACACGACTTCCAATTTGAGATGCTTACATACGGGCTCACTTCATCTCCATATTTGTTGATACGTTGTCTACATGAGTTAGACATATGTGAAGGTCAGAAGTTTCTCGCTGCAAAAGGGGCTTTGATCCATAATACATACGTGGATTAAATCATTATTGGTTTACACCGGAACATTCAATGCCACTTTTAATTACCATACTTATATTAAAGAAACTTTATCAACAAAAGCCGAATTGTTTTTTATTAATTCTTACCTTTAGTTGGCTTGTAATTTGGAAAAAAAATTTGTTCTTATTATTTATTATATTTGTTAGTTGATCAATGATTTAATATTCTGTTATAGTTTGATTAAGTTTAGTAATATTTTACACATTTTTTATTAATATAGATATTATTCATCATACATACAGAAATCTTTTATAATTCATGTCTGTTAATAAGAACATAATATTATATCTACGCACAGTGGCGTAGCGATGTCATTTTTTTAGGGGGGTAACTAAGTCCATTTGGCCAACTAACTTTTAAAAAGAAAAAACTTTTAAAAAACAAATAGAGTTGTAGATACAAAAATTTATTTAATACAAATTCTTCTTCTTTTTAAGTTTGACCATTTTTTGGCAATAAAATATAATTTTATGTCATCCAATATGTCTTTTTCGGTAGAAAGTAATAGCAAATCGCTAAAACGGGAGTCACTCTGAGTTGTCCTTAAGTAATTTTTTACCAACTTTAACTTACTAAATGAACGCTCATTTCCAGCTACAATTACTGGGACTATACACAATAAACGAGACATTCTATTAGCTATGGGAAGCATTTTTTTTGATAGTTCTGAAACTGCAACTACATCTGAAACAGTTTTTACTTCTTTACATTGGTCGTAAAGTACTTCTAACTCAACCTGTAAATGTAATGGATCTACAACAAATTGTTTGGGTAAAAATTTCATTGCATCTTGATTTTCAGTTTCAGTTAAGTTGTTCCTTGATAATGGGGGGTTGAACAGATTATATAATGGTTTAATTGTACCAATGCAACTTTCCAAATGATTTTTCATCAGTGACGTGCGCTCATTCAACACAGAATTATATTCTTTTCTATAAAATATTTTAAATGACATATTAGCTGCATTATCTCTATTATTATCAAGGCGCTTAGGTACAAGTCGGCGTCTATGACGAACTTGTAAACTCTTTTTCAGCATCCACATCAAAAGACTTCAAAAACTCAATTGAAGTATTTATAAGGTTATCCATACCATCTACATCAGAATTAATAATGTTTAATGATTCTAGAGTACTTGACATGAATATGATTGTATCAGCTATGTTAAGTTCAGTTGATTCGAGACACTCGATATCTTATACAATACATTTTTCATAAATAGAATATTTACAACAAAGTGTATAGAAATTAAACGTTTTGATAAAGAATACGCTGCGTTTCTGGGGGATTTATCGAATTTATCCTTGGTATTTGTTATCTCNGGGATTTATCGAATTTATCCTTGGTATTTGTTATCTCATCTAAAACTTCAATAATTATATGATATGATGACCAAACAGACTTATTTGCCTCAGCACATGTTATCCATCTAGTCTTTGGGAAATTTCTG
>NW_026100874.1:0-2244 GCF_025091365.1 Daktulosphaira vitifoliae
TTGAATTAAAAACTCAAACATTTTATTAAATTAAAAATACGTGTTACCATTTAAAAAAACAAAGTTGACACCCTTACCAGGAATAAGGGATGAACTAAAAAAGTATTACATTGTTAATAATTCAAGAATAATGTGTAACTAAAGATAGTAATAAAAAAAAATTTTTTAATTATTATTATTCTGTAAGTAATTGAGTGAGTTATGATAAAAAAAATCACTCTGTATATTATTTTAATTCGACAAAATTTCAACCATTAGTAGAAATTACGTAGCTGATCACATTAAGTGTAGCATAATAATGTAATATTACATCACATCAGTTTTCATAAAAAAAATAAGCAAAATCCTTCAAACCATATTACACGGCACATATTTCTTAAACAAAAAAAAAAACTCTAAAGTTCGATTTAACATTTCACAAAGCCTCACGTCATCATGTTGTTTTAGTTTTCTGGACTTCATCCATTTATATTTATGTAGACTTATTTATCTCGCGCAATAAAATAAACCATAGCACCTCAAATAAAATCTCAAGAATAAAGTTTTTTACTTATTCAACATTTCAAGTAATATTTTCCTTAAAAAAGACTTCAGTTTGTACGACTTTTTTGCTACTTTTGCGGTTGAATTATCAAAAAACGATTTTAGATTTTTCTATATTGTTCACTGTAGTAAGTCAAGTTTTATTTTTTTGTTATTTTTTTTATACTGTCATCTATTCTCTAATATTCTATAAAGTCGGAAGTGTTCTCAAGACATATTGCACTATCTTGATTTATTTTTCAAGTTATGCTTAATGAGAGTTTTACAACTTGTATTAATTATATATTAAGTTAACTATGAAGTCACCACATAATTATTAATCTACCAAAGAAAAAAAAATAGGTGTGTTTTTATGGTAAGTGTTAAAACAACATTAAGTATAATTTCAAACAGTAATTTTGTCAGTAAAACGTATTGGTTTGCTTTCTTTTGATAAGCATCTTGTGTACAAAATGATTAACATCACTTCTCTTCGACTGTTATATAAACTTTTAAAGTTAACTTAACACATCATCGTCTATGTGCAAACGATTATATCTCCCCAGTGTTCAGAAATACTATATAATTATCTAGATAAAAGTATTATTATAGTTGATCTTAGCTAAATGGATTTATAAATAATTATCTAAAAATCATCTAAAATAGGTTCTTTGTTATCTAGATCATAAATATCTAGATAATCTATTAATCCACGAATAAGGATTGAGTTAATTTTTTTTTTTTTTGTATGGTATGAGTAGTCACATTAAACTCTTCTTGTACTTCTTGTATTTTTAATTCAATTTTCATGTGGAAAAAATCACAACCCAAACTGCCATCCATACACCTTTTGGAGCAACAATGATCGCTTATTACTGATTTAATCAGAATTGCGTTTTATATGTCCTACATTATTTTATATTTCCTTTGTTTAGAAAAAAATATGTTTTTTTATATCTTTTTGATAAAGAAAAAAAATATATATATACAGAATGATGATTTATCTTGAACTACTCGATTACTCGCAAAGTAAATACTGTATTGAAAAAAAAAATGTTTCTTCTAGTTGCATATATAGTAACATCGCCAGCGAATAAGCATTATCAGTATACAAATACCACTAATTGTTTAATATGATTATATCAAGTTGTTAATATCAAACAGATATTTAACCAACTTATAAAATAAAAAATCACTGTTCGACTTATCAACTTTTGACCAGTACTTCGAAAGGTATTATAATTCTGAAACTTGGACAGGAGAAATAGTGCGACCGAGAACTGACTAGTAATGAAAATGATATCACCCGTGTCTCACCTCAATCCATCACTATAAAATGTTAATAACTCAACCGTATACTGGTCCAAAGTTGTATCGATCCGTCATTTTTTTAATNTAACCGTAATACTGGTCCAAAGTTGTATCGATCCGTCATTTTTTTAATTAGATTATTATTCGTTTTATAAGCTAGTTAATGATGTATGTTGCCATTTGAAAAAAAGAAAAAAAAGTTGACACCCTAATAAGTTACCAGAGATAACTTTGAAAAGTAATAAACAACTGATAAATCAATAAATACATGTTACTCAAGAAAAACATTAATAAAATATTAATTTGAATATTGCATTTTAGTGCAAGTAATCAAGTGGTTTATAATAAATTGTATTTTCAAGGTAATTGATTAACAACGTTTCACGCAATATCTTTAAAAGTATAAATTAT
>NW_026100875.1:0-2243 GCF_025091365.1 Daktulosphaira vitifoliae
ACTACATACCTGTAAAAGACTGTGCGACGGATAAAGTTAATCAGCTTCCTCAGATTAAGTAATTCTTCGAAAATTGATTTGGCCATAATGCTCAGTAGAAATTATACTTGTAAATCAGATTGTTTAGAATAAAAAAATTAGATAGAATTTATTTATATATATATATATATAAGTGCCTTTCATCAACAATTTTGAAGAACTTAAAATTAAAAAGTTTAAAATTTTCTTTTTGTTTATAACTTTTGTAATATAGTATTAAAATTTAATAAATGCATTAAATCATAATAAATTTTTTTTTTGTAAATCAGTAACTCAATTTTTATAAAACTTGATTTTATTCAAATATAAAACAAAACTTTTTAAAAGACGATATATCATAAAAATTAAAAATATTACTCTCGTAAATAGGGGAAATCTCCTACAAAAATACCATTTTTAAAATCAATAAATGTTAACATTTTAGCTTCGATGCGAAGCTGAACAATATGTCAAAAGATCACAAATCGTATCTATTTGAAGACATTACACTTTAAAATTGAAAAAATTTCCCTTGTTCCCCGTATAATGGGAAAATTTCAAAAAAAATTACAATTTTTCAAATTGGTAAATTTCATCATTTTTTCCCCTTTTTTTAACTTTTGAAATTATTCCGAAAACACTGCGTTCTTTAAACATATATCAAATTAAAGCTTATGTCATATAATATAAAAAGAAAAAAAAAATGTTGTCCCGACGACTTATATTTTATATGCAAAGAGCTGCCGTAATTATAAACCTGCTATTTTTGTGTGTAAAATTTTCGATTTTATTTTTGCAACTTGAAATTACTATAACTTTTTGAAAAATTTATGGATCAATAGAATATTTTTTCATAACTACTTTATGTTAACTTTTTTCATTTAATATACTTTTTTTTTTAATTGGACCATTTTCCTTTATACATGGGTGTTTAAATTTTAAAAATACAAGTAAAAAGTAAAACTTTTGATAATTTACAAAAAAAAAACCGAGCTTTAAATATATGTCAAATAAAAGCTTACAAAAAATACTATAAATTCAAAAAAAAAAAAATTTGTCCCGACACCTTTCTTTCTATGGAAAAACGATCGTTGGATTTAACGAAAGATGTAATTTTTATGTAAAATTCACTGTTTAACATGATATTATTTAATAATTAAAACTGATATAACTTTTTGAAAAGTGAACAAATTAAAATATTTTTTTTTTTATTGTAACCTTAGATATTTTTCTTTCATTTGATATACATTTTTTGACTCTAAAGCTGTTCACAGAGGAGATTAAAAAAATCAATTTTTGCACACAAGTTAAGCATTTTCATTGTAATTTTTGAAAATTCGAATTATAGATTTACTTCTTGGTAAAAATGGGTACCGTATTCAAAAATATGCTATTATTGTGTTGAAATTCTGTGTTTTATATTTTATTTTATTTTAAAAGTAGCTTAAACAGCTTTATCCATACAAACAATTTAAATCTTTCATTTCTAATGTTTTTAATGTATCTATTGTCGAATTAGATTTGATATTATAAAAGATTCAACTACAAAAGTAAATAATTTTACTTTGTAATTTATTAATTTTTAACTCTATTTGTGTGTGCTACTACCACTATTAGGATGGTCCTACATTATAGAGGCAATTTTTTTTTCAAAAAATTAATCAATACACCCCCACACAGTTCGAATAGTAAAAAAATAAAACCTACCAAATTTGGTCATGATAAATCAACTTTAACATGTGTCACAAGAGGGTTGAAAATCGAGCCTGAAGGGTTATTTTTCAGTTTTTTGAACTTATGTCAAAATCTATTAAACTTACAATAAAAGTTAGTAGAACTTAATTTGTAGACCTAAATATTTACTATAAAAAACATTTATGTTTTTTTTATCAAAAAGTCAATAAATTCTCGTAAAAATTAAAAAATTAATCTTTTTATTTTTTACTTAATTTTTTTTTTTAAATATAAAAATATTTTACCAACTGTTCATCGCACAATAAAATGTTTCATAAAAAAGTTACTTGAAATTAAATTTGCTAAATTTAAGTTCTCATATATTTTATGTAACTTTAATACTTTCTGTGGCGAGTTGAGTTTAATAAAACAAAAATGTTTCATTTTCCTGATATTGTTTTTTAAACAATTTTTGTACGAAATTTTTTTTTGTAAGTTAAATATTTTTTGAGAAAATTAAAAAAGCTCATATTTTTTAACTTTTGCGAGGC
>NW_026100876.1:0-2237 GCF_025091365.1 Daktulosphaira vitifoliae
CCATGTAGCAAATTTAGACATATTCAAGTACTTATCAATACTACATTTAATTGAGAAGAGCGGGTAAAATTAGCTTCTCATACAATCGTTTTTAGTTCTTGGTAAATTATTATTTTATTGGCTGCTTATAGTAATTAATTAATATTTCATAATGGTAACTTCATATTGTAGTGTAAAAATAAAATGTTTAAACACTAAATATCTTGTATAACTTAAATCAAAATCTGCATTTTTGTAAAGTGAAATTTAAGCCACTAATTTGAGTTTCACAAACGTTAGCTTTATTTCTTAATTTCTTTTATTTTTATGACTAAACTTTTTTAAAACTTAGACATTTTTTGGCAATACATAGGTGTTTAAAAATTGTTGGACTTAGCTTTCCTTGATTTCCAATTTTAAATTACACTTGTGATCATTTAATTTAATGAAAAACACTAGAACCGTATGCAAATTATACAAAAATAGAATTTTTATTAGTGGGATAAAAGATGTGTATATAGTTCAACCAGATTTTTTTAGCTTTGTAACATAGGAGGGAACCGATTTTATTTATTAATCTTTTATCTTCTACGTAGAAAATAGTTTAATTTAATATAATCTAAAATCCATTTGTCAAAATATTAATTTTGAAAAAGCTCGTTGAATACCTATTGTCAAATATTATCTATATTCATCTGTATGTCAGTCTTTTGTAATCTTTTAGTAATATATTGTTTTTAATAAAACCATTCACTCATTTTTATTGTTGATTTTATTTTATTTTTTTAATTTTACATAATCTACAGTTATTATTCACCAATAGCAATTTAAATATCTAAAAATTTATATATCCGATAAGTTTTTTGCAAACGTAAGTTATTTTAAAATAACAACAACCTATAATTTTAATTAATTAAGAATAAATAGTATTTAATTGACCAATATTATTGTGGATAGATGTTTTTTTATTTAATAATAAAAAAGCGAATATCATTAGTATGTCGAAATTTGCGTATCAATATTAGAGAACTTGTTTATCTAAAATTTCCGGTATATCTAAAAGTAACTAAAATATCTGATTTCACATTTGAAACTATAAGTTTTATTACAAACTAAAATAAAATGGGGTGGAAGTTCAGTAATAACATGGTGTGCGATCCGATTTTGTTATAAAAATTCCGCAGAAAGGGAGTTTAGGTGAATAGTAAGCTCTAGATACGAACACTTTTTCAAAACATAAAATTTTAATAACGCAGTGGGGAAATCCGGAAATACAAGTAAAATAGTTGATGATGATGCCGTTACTTCAAAATTCCCTCTTCTACTAGAAATGTTTAACAAAACTAGATTGCATGATAAGGCTTCGTGTTCAGTTCATTTAATCTTAATTTGTGGTTTTATTTGTTATCTCCACCGGATAATATATAATGCACAGAGTTGTACTCTTTATTATAATAAAGAACAATGATTATTCCTTATCGTGTTTGATGTTATTTATTATTGTAATTTTAAATCAGCATTTGAAAATCCTTTAAAAAGCAATATTTGCTAATTCCCATTCCGGTGTTAAAAAAAAGAAATGTATTTACATACAAAGTTTGAAACATATTAGTTGTGTGTTCCAAAAAAAATTTTTTTTCAATGAGATCTTACAAAATAAATATTTTTTGAAAAGAGTAAATTTAGATTAAAGCAATTGAGTGGGAAGACACAAATACTCATCCCTCGAGTATTTTGGTTCTGGTAAAACGGCTGTTAACTTCTGCCAACAGCTAATGTAATGTTGACACGATGTCTTGTTGGGTTATAATTTATTTAAATATTTAACCGTTGTACTTGTCCGTTTACGTTATTATCACATAATAGACATCACTAATTGATAAAAAAATTATTTGATAACATATAGTATATGATATCAAATATTTAATATAATACAGTACACTACATAGTTATATTTTTAATTTTGAAATGTTACTTATATATATATTGTTCGGACAACGCTGTTAGTCGTCACCACACATGTTCGTGTGTTGCGTGCGTACCGCATATGCANCCACACATGTTCGTGTGTTGCGTGCGTACCGCATATGCAGAGAGAAACAACTATTGTTTGCATACGACAAATGTATTTTAACTATTTTACTATTTAAAAAATTGCATTTTTAATAAAAATGTAGATAAGATTATACAATTAATTTTCTTCTTTTAATTCATTTTAGTAAGGTGTACGATCGTCCCGTCGTCCAAGCCACGAGCCG
>NW_026100877.1:0-2234 GCF_025091365.1 Daktulosphaira vitifoliae
ATAAATCACTTATTTCACTAAGGCCTACAAATCTTGTTTTCAATTGTGTAACAACAGTATCAATACATCGATATAAAACTTAAGTTTTAAAATAATGGTTTCCATCTGAAAGACGTTTATCTTGATATAGCTCACCATAAATTTTTTTTACTTTTCTCGTTTGTATACAAGAAAACTCGGGCGTCACATTCCATTGTGATGCTTTAGAATTAGCTTTTTCTATTAAAATATTTAAGTTATCGCGAATTTTACCCATATTTTCCAATGTATTTTTTATCAAATCAACAGCTTTGCCAATATCAGCTCCAAGTGATTGAAGTATTTTAGATGCTAAATTAATTTTTGACAATATTTTATACATCAATAGAATTAAAATAATTGTTTCATAACTTTCGAAATATTTTTTGAGTGTGGAGGCATTGTTTTGTTCATCCTTANCTAAATTAATTTTTGACAATATTTTATACATCAATAGAATTAAAATAATTGTTTCATAACTTTCGAAATATGTTTTGAGTGTGGGGGGATTGTTTTGTTTATTTTTATTACGCCCGGTCAACGTACTGTTGTTTAAAACTTTTATAACATCTGGGTACATATGGTTGAGTGATATCTAACAATCAATTCTAGACGACCATAGTGTTGGGTACAGCCTTTTAAGTGATCTAGAAATTTCACAGCTTTCTTTTTTCAATTTTGCCTATCAAAGTATACTGTTTCCGAAAAAAGTATATAGAGTTTCTAAAATCTCAAAAAATTGTTTGATTTCCGCAATATCTTTCACAGAATCGTTTACCACCAAGTTTAAATTATTCGATGCACAATGGACATATTTTGCTTTTTTCTGTCGTTTCCAAAGTCGAGCCTGCAAGCCATTATGTTTACCACTCATACTTGCTGCTCCGTCTAATCCAATTCCTCTAAATTTATCAATATCAAGACCATTATCTTTAAATGTTTTAACTGTTTGTTTTTCTATTGCTTTACCTGTACCTCCTGCTTCAGAAAAACCAATGAAATCTTCTTTTATTTCAATACTTTTAGGAATTCCAAGTTCATCTTTTTCTATATGTACATACCGATATATCGTAGAAACTTGGTCAACCTTGCTTATATCTTGTGTTGAATCTAGAATTAAGNTTTGCTTATATCTTGTGCTGAATCTAGAATTAAGGAAAAAAATGGTGCGGTGGTAACATTAGATATTATATTTTTCTTTATTTCACTTTCTATTAATGCAATTATTTGATTTTGAATTTGGTGGCTAAGATATTTTATGTTTCCCTTTGGCTTCTCTAGAAGTGTTGCCAATATTGGCTAAAAGTCTTATTAAAGCCATAAAATTTCCATTATTTTTGAAGTTAACATTTACTCTATGGCCCCTGAAAGACAAATTTTGGTCATCTAATGTGATCCATATATCTATTATACGTATCAAAACGCGGTCCAATATTCAGATTCAGAAGCGTCTTGCTTTTTTATTTGACAATCTATACTTAAATTTTTATGATACATATTATAAGCTTTACATGACACAAGATGAAATGTAGAACTTTCATGACGGTTATCGTTATGTGATTCCAAACATNATTTCATGACGGTTATCCTTATGTGATTCCAAACATCAAATCCGTCAATCCACGAGGTTTGTTTATTTTTTAATCTATTCACGAAAAGAGTACATGGCTAGCAACATGCAACTTGACGAATAATCGAATAACTCAACCATAGTCTAATTGTCTTTCCACCAGACATTGATGACCAGAATAATAATATTTCTCATTGAACGATAAATTAGATACACGATTATCTGAATATCTATAGAATGGTCCTTTAGGTTAGCAAGGTCCATATTCAACAATAAATTTTTTTGCTGCGTCAGGCATCTGATTTAGAAAACTAAAACGGCCATTATCAGTAGGGTTTGGTAACAGAAGAAGCTTAGTAAAAAAATTTAAATCTGATATATTGTTACTTGGGGACGAAGATGAAGAGCTGGATGGTATTTTATCTAAAAATTCGTTGGTCGATAAAGGTGAGAAACTAGATGATGTTTCATGTGTAATAGTGGTGACTAAAGAAGAAGGTAAGGGATTTGATGGCATATTTTGTGTTACATTGGCTGAAAAAGAGTTTGTAGAAAAAGATGATTTAATTTCCGAATTTTTGATAAAGTACTTTAAAACAGACGGCAACAATTTAATCTTTTGCTCTTCTTCTGCTTTACGTTTTCG
>NW_026100878.1:0-2232 GCF_025091365.1 Daktulosphaira vitifoliae
TTAAAAACAACAATAACACTTATTCCCTTAATTTTACCCCGATTTATAATTATAATATATGAATACATAATAATTACAGTAGTTAAATTTAGTATGAAAGTGGTATTCAATAATATAATATTGTAATTTTAATGGAGATATAGCTACATCGAAGCTAAAAAATAGTCATTAAAAACAATATAAAATTTTTCATAAATGTATATTTTGAAAGAAATAATTGAACTATAAAATTTTATATTTTATAGAAAATTATTAGATGATATTTCTAAAATAAATTTATATTTGGGAACTGTTCGAATAAATTGCAGCTTACAGTAATAATTTGTAATTATGTGCGCATCAATTCCGCTACTCGTTTGATTTTATTATCAGACAGTTATTCTTTTAATTTTATAATATTCTATTTTATAAGCTATTTAAATATGTACGTTCTCTTTTAATAAAATAAAGTTAACACCCTTAACAAGTCTTAGAAACTTCTTCGCATTGTGCACTTGGATTGTCTATAAATTCATTATAAATATATGAAATAAAATTAAAACATTTTTTTTCTTAATATCTATGAACTCTATATCACCTCAAGTTCTGGATCAAAAACAAACTTTATAAATTCTTCGTGCTAAAAAAAAAAAACTAAGCTGTTAATTTGAATACTTTAAAAGTTATTAGATATTGAGAACTAAATTATATCATATCTTACATTACTACACTAACTTGTATACTAAGATTTAAGGTTTTACTAATCTATTTTTTACTAATGATTTATGAACTTTATATAAATAAGTAGTATTAGTATAGAACAAATTTAACATACAATTTTTATATACTTATTATATTCATATTGAATATGTAAAATTAATAAATTTTATTTAAAAATTATATTGAAGAACAAATATCTTCTATGCAATATTCAACACAAGCTCATTGATTTTATTTTTACATTTAATTGTTAACGACTATAACTATAGATTTGGAAGGTTTCCCAAAACGAAATTTTCATTCCACGAACTCAATAAATTACGGAAAATAGTAATTTATAAATATTAATGATATTTTACAAACATTTATATTTTTAAATTATATTAAATATTTATTAGATATTTTTCAATGATTATTATGTGTATAAAAGAAGATACCTCGAGATACTGAATAATAATAATTAATGAATAAAACAATAATAATTACAGTTATTTTTTCTGGCTTATTTATTTCAGTGTTTGACGACCCAGCTGAAAACGTAGGTATGGGAATAAAACACACAAGAAAAACTAATATTCCAAAACAAAAATATAAAACCATTTTTAATAATGATTATATATGAGTTAGTTAAGCGTGAAAAATAATTTTTATTATTGAATTAATTTAGTTTTTATAGAACAATTCAGACTATTTTAATAAAATCTAAAATTCGATAAATAAAATTAATCAATTGTCTTGTTTACATATACTTTACATTAATAAATATTTTTCATACATTATCGCAGGAAAATATTACTTACTCATTCTCGAATAAAATAAAATATAGTATAAAAATATTCATTTTATTAAAATAAATACAGATAATAAATTAAAATTTAACCAAGTGTATAATATATCATTATATTGTTTTTCTACGCCAAACAGTATAAGATTTTGTACAAAATTTAGTATGTCACGATGAGTATATCAAAAATATAGATAACTAATATTGTAAAATTTAAATAGGTTATTAATAAAATGTAATAAGTATACGGTTAACAGTTGGTCCCGAGGTCATCACAATAATATAATAGTACTTCAATGTTGACTGACACTATCTTGGCAGAAAAACATAAATTAAATTTGTATAAATTGATAGGAGCACGGTGTTATCACCCGTATGACACTCCGTCGTCGTGCCATCCCTTTCTCAGCCACCGCTCCACTATATACCGGACTGTTACACCCACGCGTTATTGTCGTGGTTTAAAGTCCAAAAAATGGCCAGCGTCGAATACCCGCCACAATAGTACGATCATCTGTCATCCTTGTGACTCCACAAAAAACCGTTTTCTGTTCGTCCGGACTATCCACGCCTTCGACGCATTTTAACGACCGTGAGATTATCTTTTTATTATTTAATACCGATGTCACGTGCTCAGTGTTTTCATTTATTTTTTACCCTCTATAATATTAACACAAAAATTTTAAGATATTTTTAAAAAAACGGCATGACGTGCTCAACCACAAACTTTAGTGTCGCCTATTTTTTTT
>NW_026100879.1:0-2232 GCF_025091365.1 Daktulosphaira vitifoliae
TTTAGAAAGTTTTAAGAAAAAAATTATATTTGTTTGTATTATTGCTTAATTACTAATTAGTAATAATCACAGAAACTATATATGATGAAACAAATATAAAACCTAATTTGGAATCATAAGCAAAATTTCTTATAGGATTCATCTAAATTTGGAAACCGAAATTATTGAAAAACGTTTTAAAAAGTGATCTATAATATTAATGTAAACTGTAATTATGATACTTAATTTTTATTCATAAGTTTTTCTTTTCATTCGCCATTCCAAACTCGACATGTGTGGACATTCTTAACTAATTAAACTAAATTTTTCAACATAACACCCTTGAATTTGTGTTTAATAGTTTATTGCGTAAACTTTCACAAAAATTTTCTGTGTTTAATTTCTTTTCCGGGCTTGGGCTAATTCCCTTAAAAACCAACTAGACTATGTAAGTAATTTTATTTATTATTATTTTTACCGCTAACTGTCCAAATCACAAGCCAAATAGCAAGAGTACCCCTTCCTTACAGTCTCAAATATTTAAGGTCGCCACAATTAGCCCACCACTACTGTCTCTTTTCAATGATATGCCAAATTCCACCTCTCTACTATTTCATTGCCATGCTAATCGTACCGTCGTCAAGTTTCACCCCCTCAATATCAATAAACACGTCCTTTCACATAATAAAAATTATGTTAAAATTCATATTGACTTATTAGTAAAAAGTGATAAATTTTCACAATATATTACCTTCATAATTGAATTGATTATAGTCATTTGAATACTTATCGCGTAGCTTCTTAAAGCGATCGTCTATTATTTGGGTATGAAACAATTTACAATTCCAAATTACTTCTTTTGCATACTCAATGGACACGGTGCCATTATTTTTTTTATCTCCCTTGCGTAATTGTTCGTAAAAAGCTTCTTCATGAATTATCATTTTATTAAATATAATTTTAATGTCATTTAAGAGATCAAACATTTCATCATCTAAGTAAATTCCAAAAAAAAATAATAATATAGAATATTATTATAATAATATAGAATATAGAATATAATATCAAGTAAAAATTAAATATGAACAAATACGAGTTATATTTGGCTTCTTGACAAATCTCATAATATATACACAGTGGTAAATTAATCATTAGACTCATTTTTTTCGAAGCGTTTGAATATTTTTTAAATTTTAGCAAAGGGAAAATACTTTTTTTTCAAAATAACCTAAAATTAATAAAAAAATCTAATCTCAAATTTAATGCTTATATTGACACTATTATGATAAAGTTTTAAGAGCCATTAGTTCCATAAATAAACACTGATTGAAATTTAAAAACATTATCTATCTTTTGTTAGGTCTACATTACAATTTACCTCAGTAAATTGGTATACTAATCATAACAATCTTATTGATAAACTTGAAAATATCAAACGTTACATTTTAAAAATATTAGCACATGAATTATGAAAGCTGCATATCTCTCTAATTATTTTAGCTTTAGAATTGGATTTAGTATCATTAACATCTAGAGGTTATATAATGACGTACTTTTATTCATAAATGAATGAATGGTAAATTATTCTGTCCAGAATATCTAAGAATAATAAACTTTAAGATTCGAACCATTAATTAAAGAAAGAGCCTGGTCTTAAGTCATTACTTGAGACGGCGTTTTGTTCGAAGCAAACACCGGGTTATTTACAATAATAACTTAACTCTACCCGTCAGAAGGTGGGAAAGTCGGTCCAAGACTATTCAGAACGTGTAGAAAAATTGCTTCTTGACTTGTGCAACGTAAGTGTAGTCGGGAAAAGAACAACAGAAGCAGAAGCTATAAGAGAATATATAAAAGAGACAACTTTAACTTCCTACATCAAACGTTTATACTCGAACATTAGACAGGTAATTTAATCTAAGAATTTAGCGTCATTAAAAGAGGAAATTAAAGAAAGACTAGAAGAGGAAAATCTAAAGGTATCAAATAAAGAAGCGCGAAGATTAATTAACGATAATAAATCAGAGTCTAGAACAAATTCTAAGTATTGTAGTAACTGTTGGAAAACAAATCACAATACTCACCAGTGTCGTTTTGCAAAAGAGGGTGGACTAGTTGAAGATACAGGACAGAATACAAGATATAACAAACAAGTAAATGTCAAGAAAATATCGTGCACTTATTGTAAAGCAAACGGACATACCAGGGAAGAATGTTATAAGAAAAAAAGACCAGATACTCATCAGAACATGT
>NW_026100880.1:0-2230 GCF_025091365.1 Daktulosphaira vitifoliae
ACCAACGTTGGCTTGATGGTAGAAAATTTATTAGTAATACTTATAATAATAAAATTAAAACTAAAAGTTATTGGACTAAACAAATTTTTTTTATAAAGGTTGAAAATTATGTTTACATAGATTATTTTAATTTTACAGAAAAACAAAACTTATTAGCAGGTATCAGTCAAAAGTTACGGATTGAATTTAAAAATCTTCGTGTGATATATCTTGTTTGCATAAACAACTTAATTGGATGGCGAGACTGTAGATGCATATTCAGAGTGGTATTTATAATTTGTAAATAATAATTTTATTTATTCAAAATGTATACAAATAGCATGCATCACTTCAGTAAAATCTTACCCAGGTATGGACATTATGTCTGATCACACATTCTTGGTGAGTATCATAAAATTAAGACTCAAAAAGTTAAAAAGGAAGACGAAGACATTTTTAACATGAGTGCTTTAAAAGATCCTTTAGTAAAACGGAAAAAGGAAGTAAAAATTAATGAACAAACCTATTAATTAAAACAACAGGTTAATAGTTTTCAAGAAGACATTACTTAGTTTGGAGAAATGGTTCAGAACATAAAGAAAAGAATTTTAAAATCAAGTAGAGAAATTTTGGACCTAATAAAAGAAAGAAGAAAACATAAAAACAACTAAATGGAGCTAGAGTCAACATTAGGTAAGCGGATGCACCATAATTCTAGCCGACAATAGTGCNGGAGCTAGAGTCAATATTAGGTAAGCGGATGCACCATAATTCTAGCCGACAATAGTGCATTTTAGACACAATAGTGTGTACAATATGTATACAAATAGCATCACTTCAGTAAAAACTTACTGATATAGATCTTTAAACATAAATTTTTTTATTATATAAAATATTTATTAAATAACACCCGGGACGGGTGTTGACGCAATGTGATTTCTGTCCAGTGCTCTGAATGTCAACATGAAGAAATTCAAGCAAGCGCGGGTAAACGTGTCCAAGTTTCCCTCCTAGCTGGTGGTCGTCGACGTCCTTTGCCTGGATGACCGATTTTCCTTGCCGTTGTATGCGTCACCCCGAAAAGGTTAGCCCTGCCGGAGCGCGTGACAACAACAGGTGTATGGATTGCCGCAATGAAAGGTTCTGGCCGTGGCTCTAGCGAAGAGGTGGTCAAATAGCATTTGCTGGTCAATAAATTGGATTTGTTTCGGCCCTCGGCCTCCGTGGTTTACCATGGACGTCGGGGCCGGAAAAAGATCACCATATGACATAAATCTTTTTCTACTTGCTTTAGTATAGCCGCTGTGCATTTAGTACTTATAGCCCTACACACACTAGACTATAGATCCTAAACTGTTTAAACAAAATACTAATATAATAGAAGCTTATCAAGCGCACTATAACGTCGTCTGACCATATACGTGCTACGCCTTATCGAATCCGGTCGATGAGAAGTTCTCTATTTGTGACATCGAGATCAAAGTCACACTCCGACCAAAGCGTCTCCAACCGCTTCAGAAAAACGTCGGTCGATCCTTGCGAACCATTACCTTGCCCTAATTGTGGAAAGTATCATGGCAGAAGCAATCAACGTCCCAGCGTCATCAGCCCCCCAGGCTCCAGCGCCAGTGCCTCGAGCCACCCAGCCCAGTGGTCACACCCCGTCCCCTTCCCACGCCAGACCAGGCCTCAGCATCCCCTCGCTACGCGGCCAAGTCTTAAGCGACCGTGGTAGATTAGACTCTACGTATAGAAAAGTCGACCTAATTAATGGCCAAGAGACAATCGCTACGCAGACATACCACCAAATCATGTCGCTATGCCCCATCGGCCTCCCTATAGAGTTGGATACGAATGTGGAAGTCGAAAATACTTAAACGTGTACAAGATGTATACGAACAAGAAAAGGGTCGTAGACCCGATAATTTTATACGCATGGGCAGAACTTTACCAGTCCCTGCACCACTTGCTGACTTGTTGTATTCCCTCGGCCAATTTCACTCTCGCTCGATTGGGACCATTTATGATATTACCCAGCCGATCCGTCCCGCTAATCCTGAACCCTGGTGGACCATCTCTACTCAAATTCAAGATTCATGGGCCCTTACCCTATATAGGACTCAAACTCTTTATACGATGAGAGAATTTCCCGCGCCATCCGAGTTTAAGGATCGTAGTATCGTTGTCACTACCATTAATGATAGTGGCCCATTCCGCTCCGTTAGAAGTAGAACGAATGAACCCACACCAG
>NW_026100881.1:0-2228 GCF_025091365.1 Daktulosphaira vitifoliae
AGGTACAGTGTCATCACAGCACAAAACCACTTTTTGTTTTCGATGACCACACTCCTGGATTCGCAGTCTCTTGAGCCTTGGAAGAGCTTCCTTCAGTGTTGCTTTCAATAGTCGGCTACCAAGCGGTTCTTGTGAGAAGCTCTGCCCTGTCGTCGGCTTCTTGATAAGCTTCGGGGCACCAAAGTATGACAACCTTTTGTTCACGTGGTTTGTGTAAGATGGACAATGTTTAATTGCATTTAAAAATTATCAAGGTATAAGCCGACAGTGTAAAATTAACCTTATGCGTGAATGTAAAAAAAAATAATAATAATACTAATAATATTGTATATATACTATCATTTTGTTTGATGTTGTATGAGTTTTTAGAGGAATTAATGGATGGTGATTGACTAGGCGGTGTAGGAGTGTCAAAACTCTGCCTAGTCTCCTTGTTTTGACTATAGTGCTTTTTGTAATTTCTGGCGGTGCTTCGATCAGTTTCGTAAATTATTTGCTTAGCGTCCCCATCGTTAGAATTTGTAGGATAATATATATTTTGTATAGGATCGTAGAGTAATAAGTTTGTGGACGAGTTCGATCCGAATTTATTGTTATACTACGGGTTTTGGACATTATTAGTGTTTTCGTTACTCTCTATGTAATTATTTTCATGTCTATAATTATTATAATTTCTAATGTTGTGATTTTTATTTCTATTATTAATAAAGTTATTTTGGTTGTAGTTTTGCCAATTATCCTTTATGTTATTTGTAAAATTCATATTGGCGTGCCCGTTATTATTCCCATAATTCCTAACAGGGGTCTATAATTATTCCTATTGAAATTATTGTTAATAAAATTTCCCTGTTCATTATGATAATTATTGGAACGATTTGCTGCATGATATTGCGTGAAGGCCTAACATAGATTACCTAGTGGTTATTCTGTAAAAATAACGTTAAAATCTCTACTTGCTTTTTTAACTTTTCTATTTCACTGTCTTTATCAGATTTGTTATTTAACCCAGCGTCTCTTTCTAACCTTTTAATGTTTTCATCAAATATCTCAAGTGTGTCTAAATTCATAATTTCTATATTTCTGAAGTACTCTCCGGGCAACCATCTCACAATATATCTTATTACATCCCTCTCAGGCATATTTTTATCAACTTTTTTACATTCTGCCTTTACATTCAACAAATATTCCTGAATCGTTTCAGTTTCCTTTTTCTTTCTTGTCTCTAAGTTTTGTTTTCTTAATATGATTTGTGCGTCTGAGTTGTAAAAGTTTTTTTAAGTATTAATATCTAATTTAGGCGGTGAAATTGTTGAAACAACGTTGTTGGTTTCTAAATTAAGTGTTTTTATTTTAACTAATGTTTTTTCTAATATAACGAGTGAAGTGGAGCCGCTAGATGAGCTTTTAGTTTCAATAGTAGGAAAAAACTTTATATTCGGAAGATTTTCAATATCAGACTCGTTGTCCGAGTCGTATTTTTCGCTGATTAAGTTTCGCGCGAAGTATAGCAATAAGACTATTTATTGAACTATTGATTGGTTATTCGCTGTTTAAACTGCCTAAGATATTAATTAAATCATTTTTCGAACAGAAAAAGTATGTATATCCCCTATTGTCGGCTTTTAAAGTTTTCAATTTGTTATTAAGAGATAAGGTAGCAAAGCTTTCTGCTGTGTATTTCCACGTGCTAACGCGTTTAAATATGGTAAATCGTTCTTTTGAAAGAACAACGGTAGCGCCTACTGAGTGTTTTATATTGTTACACCTTTGAAATGTGTAAGCTAATTTTAAGTTATTAAGGTTGTCTCTAATAATTTGAACGATTTGTGTCTTTGTTCAATTTGTTTATATTAGAGTCCTTAAATCCTAGCGTTTGCCAAGCGGTTTGGCTTATGCGGATGGTTTGATTATTTTCGACGCGCTTAAGATAATAATTGTATAAAGGTGTATGCGAATTTTAAACTAATTTCTTAAGATAATTTAATATAGTATAGATATAATTGTGAAATTTTGTCGTAAAATAGAAAATGAATTTTATTAATGTATTTAGTAATACACAAATTCTTTGATCGTTGTTGGTCAAGTATATATATTAAATCGGCACTATTAAAACTGCAATGTGCACTGTTGGTGATGGACGAATAATATGTACGTTACATTCTAATTATAGCATCTATTTAAACGCTAAGAATTACATAGTAATTATTTCTAATGAAATCATTTATTAC
>NW_026100882.1:0-2225 GCF_025091365.1 Daktulosphaira vitifoliae
GTTTTCAAATCTGCAATTAGACTTTTTCTATCACTTCTAAGTTTTAATATTATTAAAAATTAGTGTTTACATATAAAAAATCGCATCGAAGCTAAAAAATTGGCTATTTAAGCTAACTCAAATTTAAAAATTACTTTTTCGACTTTAAAAAAGCAAAAAAAATTAAATAAGTTTAATTTCTTATGTCTTATGAACTTTATTCTATGTCAATTAAATTATATAATATTCATGATAGTCAATATATTCTCCTAATAAGATATTTTAAAATAAAATAAAATACAAAACCTAGAATTTTAATAGAAAAATAGCATATTTTTGAATACGGTAGCCATTTGCGCATAGAAGATAGGNGTCGTCGGGATAAATTTTTATTTTAAATTTTATAGTACATGACATAAGCTTTAATTTGATATATGTTTAAGGACGCAGTATTTCCGGAACACACTCAAAAATTGAGTTGAAAAAGTTAGTTTTTGTAAAAAAGTTGCCATTTTCAAACCCCCCCAATGAGCAGGTTAAGAGTTAGATTTTCAAAAAAATGATATCAAATGAAAGCGAAATATCTAAGATTTTATTATAAAAAAAAATTATGCTGATTTGTTTATTTTTGAAAAAGTTATGGAAGTTTTAAGGAAAAAAAGTGAGAAAAATGATAAAATTTACCGATTTTTAAATTTGTAATTTTGTTGGATATTTCCCCCATTTTCTGGAAATGAGGGAATTTTTTTCAATTTTTAAGGGTAATGTCTCCAACTAGATACGATTTGCGATCTTTTGACGTCTTTTTCATCTTCGTGACACCGCGAATTCATTATTTTATCTTGCTTAATTTCTTGTAAACTCTAATTAGTGTACACCACGTATATGTCAATCGCTGTATTACCTCGTTTGTGTTTTTGGTTCGAATAAACGGCTCTACACTGATTTTTTTAACACGCTTATATTAGTTTCACATGTATGCCGTGTGTTTGTAAATCTCCACCCGCCACGTATTATTAATATTCTCGTGAANGTGCCCGGATTTGATAAGACGTGACTTTAACTTCTACGAATCGCGATACCATATTATAATAGCGATTAGTGCAGGTCGTCCGTCGTTGTGTTATTTTGTTTACACATATCTTAGTTATCCTTTTAAACAAACTTGAAATAAACACGTTTTAGGTAGATAGTTATAAAGTGCAAGTTTGAAAATTTTAAAACTACTTCGATAATGTGTATTTTTTAATTATTTTACTATTATGGGCCTCAAAAAAAAATTTGCCCCGGGCATCCTAAAGTCTAAATCCGGCCCTGCACCCAATTTCTATAAAAGTTACATGAATCTAACTTGCATTCATTTTAAAACTGATTTTGTTTATTTTACCTCCTCAAAATTAAGAAAAGCTGCTTTGAATTTTTGACAGACCTTAAATTGTCCTTTTTAACTTATACTTCATTATATTTTAAAAATGTGAACTTTTAAATACAATTCAACTTGCAAGTTTAGTATTTTATATTATTAAATAGAATATTTTACGAGTAATAAAATATTATATTTTTAGATTGATATGCGATTAGGAACTTAATTATTTGTTAATTACTGCAGTAAATTTATGAGCAGAACTCAATATTTCGTTAAAATCACTATTTAATCAAATATTTTATTCAGTATATTTCGAAAAAATTTTAAAAAAAATTGATAAATATGCAACATTACAAAATATAAATCGATTCATAATTCAATAATAAAATTATGATTATATATTTATTGAAATAGTGTTTAATTTTAAATTATATTGTGTTTCTAAAAATCTAGTAAGTAGTAAAATTTTAAAATGGGTAGTTGGAAAATTTAGTTCATGAAATTTAGACGTTAAGATGGTATATAATCAAACGTAATTTCAAAAATGGTTATTACTAAATCGGTTATTTTTTTAAGATTATTGTATAAAACCAAACAATATTTTGCTGCCTAAAACAAATATGTTTTTATTATGTTGTTTGCCTAGTGGTAATTTCGCCCAGGGCGCTAGTATGAGTAGCACCAGCACTGCGTATTTGTATGAATTATTTTATTTGATAATTATATTTTATTATTATTATTAATTCGATTGGCTTAGACCGATGTTCCCTTTATTTTTTTATTTTATCCTTATTTTTTTAAATTATTTATATTTGTTACTTAAAGGTGATATAAATTTCACAATACGTGAGAATTAAGAAAATTTACTTTTATATTTTAT
>NW_026100883.1:0-2224 GCF_025091365.1 Daktulosphaira vitifoliae
ATAAGCTTAATGATATAGATAAGGCTGGTCGCTGTTGCACTGTACGACTACTCACTACGAGTACACACGTAAAAGTGAATTAATATTTCTAATAATTTTTTTAAACAATACAATCCATTTATTCAGTGGCGTACATAATAGTCCCACCTCATTAGTTATTTTATATCTAATAATTATAATAAGAAATGCATGACTTTGTCATTAGTAAAAGATGATCGGAAAAAAAATTTTTTTCGGAAATTTTTTTACAAATTCCTTATCATCCTTATCATTGAAAATTTCAACATACGCCACTACTTTTAATATTATAAAATTTTATAACTCTTTGAATTTTTGTATGTAGGAAATATTGTTTATGGAATATATTAACAGGATTAACAATTCATAATCAATCTAAAAAAATAATGCAATACATCAAAGAAATAGAGACTTGGATTTTACGTTTATTGAGTGTACCAGTACCAATACCAAGCAAAACAAAATTAGAAGTACTTTGAAATTTTTATATGATTTTATATTAAAATAATATATTTAAAAACTTCTTATTTTAATGTTAATAGTATTCACATTTAATTTTTTAATTTATAAAATCTTTAGTGACACCTTCTAAATTGTTCATATATATATATGTAAAAAAAAACCTAGAAAATTGTCTAATACATCAGACAATGACAATCCATGCATGCTCAATGTTGAAAATTGGAAAATAAGGGTAGTTTTTTGGTTATATAAATATAATTCGTAAATTAAATTTTTTTTTTATAAATTAAGTACTTAAAACTTTTTTGATAAATTCATCAATTTGTTTCGACAAATTACACAGTACATAGAATTTTTACGATTTTGCATAATAGAAATATTTATAGATCTTTTGTGATATTCGACGTGTACTTAGAGTTACAAACAGATAATATACCATGATTAACTTCCGTATTTTTAAAATCCTTGATATTTTCATAAACTAATATATAAGTTAATGAAAAACTGTCAGATGTAATGTTGTTAATAGTTTTTTATGATGCTTACTTATTTTTTTTATTGCTAACATGACGAGTTTTAGAATTAAAATTATACCAGTAATCGCTCTTGAAGCACTATTCTGCTGTAAATCTTTGACGATCTTAGTATTTTCTTCCGTTCAACACATTCTAAGATTTCAAATATATATATGACTGTGGATAGTAATTATATTATCATTTATAATTATAAATTTATTGGTAAAAAATTAATAGTTAGTGGGTTACATGTATATGTCTGATGTATTAAAAAATTTTCTTAGTTCATTTTTACATATATATGAACATTTTTAGAAGGTGAGACAAAAAATTTTCATAAAAATTGTTTTTATTTATTACTATTTACTACACTAGTCAAGTGTTTAAAATATTTACAAACAAAACAACTATTATCATTAACTTAAAACATTGAATCAATATATTAATTTGTTATTGTAACTTAAGGTCTATATTGAAATTATTTTTTTGTTTCATTAAGTATACATTAGTTACATAGGTTAGAGACGTATTTACTGAGGACTTAAAGAGATATATGCTTCTTCTTCTTGGTTATTAACAGCCACTAGAACTATCTCGTGAAACAACTAATCCTCCAAGTCTCTCTGTCAGCTGTTTTTGTTTTCCAATCTGAGCCTCCATTCTACGTCTCTTTACCACGTCTTTCCATCTTAAACGGGGTCGTCCAAGAGGCCTTTTCCCTTCTGGATCCTCTGTCAATACCATGTGCAGTAGTGGATTCTGACTACGTCAGGCGTGTCTGCCCACTGTAACTTTCTACTCTGGATTATATTTAATATGTTTGAACGATGAAAGAAGTCCCCTAATTCTTTGTTTTTTCTTATTCTCCATCCGTCAGTTTCTGACGTCAGATCTGTCAGATCTTTTACTGGATCAAAGATCTTTCTTAGGATTTTCCTCTCCAGAATAATCAATTTATTTGTTCCGTTTTTCTTAATTCCCATGTTTTTGCTCCGTATGTAATTATAGAGCATAATAGTGTAATACACAATTGTATCTTTATTTCTCTCGGCAGGGACCGTGATCCTAGGATCATTGTGAGTCCGTAAAGACATCTGTTTCCCGACAGGATTCTTGTTTATATTCTTTTTTAGTTTCATTTTTTTCAGTCAGTTGCTAATTGTTAATCAAACAATCAGCACGTATGTTTCGGTCTCGCTCTCGTGAAACCTGTGTGTTATTGTTATTAA
>NW_026100884.1:0-2222 GCF_025091365.1 Daktulosphaira vitifoliae
AATATTTGTAAGTTCATATCTCATCTACAGATAGAGTGAAGGAACATTAATAATTCAAATGTGTGGAGGTCATAGAAAGTTTAAACACTTGTAAGTAGTAAATAACTAACAAATGAAACAATGATTGAAGTTATTTGAAAATGACTATAACAATATTAAAACTAGTGGCGAAATCATGTTAATTTAAGCGTAATTGATTTTCACCTAAAATTATTATCAGATCCAAATAAATATATTGAAGATCCAATCTAAATTATTGTGTTTAATATGTTTGGATTTACAAAAATCAAACTAATTGTAATAATATTATGCAGTTATTATTGTAATGATGTTCATTAGCTAGTAATATAATTAAATATTATTGCTAGACATAATTTATATTGAACAAAATTACAGTAGTGTAATTTTATGTTAATTTTCTAAACATTTAAAATAAATGTTGTTTTTTCTAATTTTCAAGTTGGGTTGTTTTTACTCATAATTAATAAAATAGTTCCAGCGAGTGTTAAAAATTTTCATGGACAAACGAAAAAATGCACACTATTATAAAATTAATATCTTCTAAAATATTTTTGTGTATTTTAAAAAATGCTACAATTTTTATTTTAAAAAGATGGATCCCAATGAAATTTTAATACAGTTCACTAGAGATAATAAACATTTTTTTTGGTATGCTTTTTATAAAAAAACTAATAAAAGAAGGATTTGAAAATACTACCAATGCATATATACAATTGTTTTCAATTCAACTTTTTAAAATCTTCCTAAACGTCTTATAACTTTTAAAGTATATCAAATTTAATTTTTTGAAAGATTACTTCATGATAATTAAAGCGAAACGTTCCAGGGATATTTTTATTATTAGAGTTAATCTATTTAAAAAGCATGTTTTCTACAAAAAAATTGAATAGACTCACATCAAATATTTTAAATATTATCAAGGACACTTTTTGCAATTTTTTATGTCAATCCAATTTATATATTAGAATTAATAGAACTGCCTTTTACATATCAAAACTTTCATATTATAATCGTAACTTAAAAACTTAAAACACAGTAAAAAATCTACTCATTACACAAATTGATTTCGCGTTAAAAATAACCAATTTATAATACGCATTTTATACCCCTACAAAATCTTTAAAAATATAAAGCATATTATATATTTATTTTTCACAAGTTCTCCTCTCTTTAAAATACTATCAACTTAAGTTTTTTTAATGGAAACATATATGTTTGAATTAACTTAAAACTGGGAAAATGACTGGCTGATAACAACTTTTGAGCAGTACTTTAAAATATATTAGCACTTTTGTACTAGGATGGAAGGAGTAAAGCGGTTCAGTTTATTTTTATCTCAGAATATATATATAATACACTACTCCTCCCACGCATAGTATAAAAGTGCTAATATCTTTTAAAACATTGCTTCCAAAGTCGTTATCGACTAGTTATTTTGTTAGTTAGATTATCTTCTTATTTTCAAGATAATAAAACATATGTTTCTATTAAAAAATCTTTTTTTTTTTAATTGTAGAACATAGTATCCCATTAACTTTTAAAAATAAAAAAATAATATATGTTTTATATTTTTTTGTATTAGACATAGTTTAGTAATAAACAATAATTAATATTAGTGAATATGACCATTATTAAAAGTTAACAACAATTTATGTGTTTTATCCCTTATTTTATTAATTATAAATAAACAATAACTTCATGCATACATTTATACATTGTAATACAATCACGATATCCAAAAAGGGATAGCACACGCTCGTTATGACATTTGTTGGCCAATACAATGATAAGAACCGAAAAGCCTTTAATTGACATAGGCCATGACGCGTGTGTGGACTCGAGCTATTATTTTGAGCCATGCGTTCGACAGGAAACCGTTGGTCTACTCACCACCACTGTTAACTTTTCATTCCCTAACGGAAACCTATAAAGATTAGTCATGTTCGGATATTCAGGGGGAAAGATTAAGAAGACTTATAGACCGTAAAGATACATAGGCAAGATAAAATTAACAGTAAAACAGTTTTTAATTCAATGGCTTTATCGAAGTGTATAAAAGAAGTTTACAAAAATGACATCGTTTAAAAGTCATCTTGTTTATTTAATTCTCAACTAGTCAATTCTAATATTATATGATTTATTAAATTAATTTTCTTATTATTTTAATAAAGATGGTTCATTATTATATGGTGTTAAGTAAA
>NW_026100885.1:0-2222 GCF_025091365.1 Daktulosphaira vitifoliae
GAGTTGTAATGAGAGGTCAATGTATTATAACATCCACCCCAATTTTTTTGAGAGTTGTGTCCTCACAACTAAGGTATACATAGTCAAAAAAAATTATAATAATAACGGTATAATAACAATTTTGTAAAAAATAAGTAATTAATAGTATTTATAATTAATAATGATTAATTATTATGGAATTGGATATTAATTATTATTATATACATTATTTAAAAGTTCATAATCAAATTCATATTAAGTATATAATGTAAGAAAGTATATAAGTATGTTAAGTATAAAGTATAAAATATTTAAAAAAAATTGTGTCAATAATATTTTAAAACAGTATAAGAAGATGTAATGCTGCCTGAAAGATCATTTTTTTCTCTTCATACATAGTAATAGTCATTAAAATAAAAAATTCAGACATTTTTCGTTCTTCTAGAATTTTGTTTTATGTAAATTGAAATATTGTTATTTGATTCTGTAATGATAGGTATGGCAGTGCTACTTAATGTTGAAAGCTATAGTTTTGGTTTTGGTTTTGGATTTTTAGTTATTTTATTTATAATTTTCATTTGCATCCATGAGTAACAATAGCAAAGAAGTGTTACCAACACTAATGGATATATTCAATGTATCTTTTGTTTATGAGTATTGATACTATAAAAGCACTTGATACCTTACTTTTTATTGATAATCTGAATTCCGAAGTCTTCAATTGGTAATTATTGAACTAATTATTAAACCACCATTACTAGTATGAATTGTTTATGCCTCATTGATATTAATCATATGTATTTTTCATAATTTGAGATTGTTTACTTGCTTTACAAATGTATAACTTATAATGTATATATAAAATGTTATAATTATTATAAAATTATAGTTATTTATTATACAATGATGTGAAATAAAATATTACATTTTTAAGACATGAAATTGTTACATTTATAGTGTGACTAAATATTGAAAATTGATTATGAATATCGTGTAATGCTTATTTCATTAGCTCTTTAAAGGTTAGACATAATGATTAATTGACCAATAATATAATGTATAATATTTATTTAACTTAAAAATAACAAATCATAAGTTTATTGTTACGAACATTTTTTTTTTTTTTTTAACAAAGTTTTACATTTTTTTGAGTAATAATAAAAATTGTTTAATAATGTTAACATCCATGGTCAAAAATATAAATGACATGCTTAATGCAAGTCTTTTTCATGTTGTACTTAACAAAAGGTTGTGTGTAATTTTTAAATGGCCAATAATATTTAATTAAGGAATGATAAAATGCATTTTTTGTATTTAAAACGTCTCTTCTAAAATTAAGTAAAATTTGTGGAATATTTTTCATATAAGAATAAAGGTTATAACCAAAAGGAATAAGTTTATTAGGTAAAAATGATGGCGTTTCATTTTTTTTAATAATATTTTGTGCTATTTTCATAGTGTTATGATTATTATAAAAATAAGTTAAATTTATTTTAAACCGATTTGTTGCTTTTATATGTACTTGTAAAAATTTACAATTTCAATTGATTGAGTTAAGGTATTGAAAATTTTCTATTGTCTTTAATAAATTCATTTTTATTTGGAATTTTAATTGATTTTTTTCATATGTCTCCTTTGTATTTTTATCTGAAATAACTAAATAATTTGAATACAATCTTTTGTTATTAATTAATGGTGGTGTTATAAAGTTAAACAATGTTTTTGTTTCTATACTTTCATTTACTATTTTGTTTAACTCTACTTTTTGTATTGAAATATTAAATTTACTTAAATTTGGAAAAATAAAATTCTGTATTATATTTTCTTTATTTGCTTCTCTAATATCAAAAATATTATTCAATTCTGAATTATTGTAATGTGTTATTGTTGTAACACGGAACATTATTTTTAAATGTATCATTGTTCTTGATATTTATTATTTCTAGATAAAAAATTATTGTTAAATAAATTTGCGTTATTTTGAAATTGATTATTTTTAGATAAAAAATTATTGTTCGATAAATTAGCATTATTTTGGAATTGNTATTGTTCGATAAATTAGCATTATTTTGGAATTGATTATTTCTTGTTGTAAAATTATTGTATAAATTAGCATTATTTTGAAATTGGTTATTATTAGGTAAAAAGTTAATATATTCATCAATTTGTTCCTGATTTTGTTTTAAAGATAATACTTCTTCATTTAATTTTTTGATTTCATTATTATTATTATGTTTATTTAT
>NW_026100886.1:0-2216 GCF_025091365.1 Daktulosphaira vitifoliae
CCTTGTAAAAGAGAGAAATTTCCAAAAAAATATAATTTTTTTTAATTAATTTTTTATATATCTCATTCATGTTTAAATATATTTTATTTTTAAAGACGTTCATTAAGTATTTTTTCAATAAGTTGAACAATAATATGTATGTAAGATGTTTTTAATCGAATACATTTTTTTAATTCAATGTCTTATTATTATTATTATTGAATCATACAAATAACACTCTTTAGAAGATCATAAAATATATAAAAAATAGTCTTTAATAACTTAAATAAATGTTGAAACTTCATTATTTTATATATTATAATCAAAACATGAACAAATGTTGTTTAAAAATCTTTTAATTTTTTGGAGTGAATAATTTCAAAATCAATACCTTCTCATAAATACATCTTAAATTAAAATTGTTATTTACGTTACTGCCTATGAAATTTAATATAATTTTATAATTTCTTCTGATTTAAGCATTTATCATACTTTTTTTTAAGGGAAACTATCGAAGCTTCTTAAATATTTTTGTCTAGTAATTAAACAAGGTAATTTGGCATTTGCTATGAAAAAAATAAAATAGGGAAAATATTTTATAATAATTTATTTATTTTTCAATATTTGCGAAATATTATGATATTAACTATTTTAGTTTATTATACATAATTTCAGATAAAAAGCTACCATCAGGTATTTTATTGACAAATACATACTTGGTTAGAATTATTTTTAGAATCATTACATCAAAAAAAATTTCATGTTTTATTTATTTCATAAAATATGAATATTATTCAACCCAAGACAATTAATGTTGATACACGAAAATATTATACACTTAAATTTATTTTTAAATTTTTTTTTTAAATATCCATAATTATGTTATAAATTACAAAAATACCAAATAATTATACTTGAAATTTTTTTTGTATTTTTTTATTATAATGTTAATATTTAGAATAAATGTACATCTCATAATCCCTTAAAATGATGACTATATAAATTGAATTGTTTAAAAATTATAAGAGTTGTCAGTTAAATCTAAGATACTTTGTTTATAAGTTGACTCGTTGCATTAAAATAATTCTATTATAAAAATATTTATTTTAATTATTTAAACTTATACATTTTTTAGAAACCAGCAATTCAAATAATATTTACTACTTGGGTAACAGTAATATACATTTTTCATACTTGTACATAAAAATATCTAATAAGTCTAATATTCAATTCAAGCGATTTATTATTGTATAATATTATACTATGCCAATTTAAAAATAAACAATAACAGATTTTATCTTGATGCAGAAACTAAATTTTGCGTGAAAACAAATTAATACCAGAAAACATAACAGTGTTTTTTAAAATTGAACCAAATAATGCCACACTAGCATTAAATATTAATTGATACTAAATACCTAATTAATGATACATATGTAAATTAATCAAACAGTTAATGACTTAAGGTTATTTTAAAATTAATGTTTCACTTGATTACATTTTTGAATAAAACACATAATAAAAAATTTGAAGTTATTTATGTTTTTTAATTTTATGTTTATCTAAAAACAATAATGATGATGAATATTTTTGCTATAATTATTCATTACGTTTATTAAATTCAAATATACGTTTACAAATTTTTTGAAATTTAATATTTTCAACATTTTGTCAAAGTATTTGTTTATTAAATAACATTATTTCAGCATAACTTTTTTTTTTTTAGAAAATGAAAATTCTGATTCATCAGGTAAAATTTTAATAAGAATGTCTAAATAAAACAATTAAATAGGGAGTCTCATAAAATACAAAAAAAAGTTTATCTTATGTAATTTTTAAAATAAATTTGTTAGCATTAGTGTTCACATCATTTTAAAGATTTACTGCTCCTTTGGCATGTATATTAGTCTTTTTCAAATCCGTCGAGAAGAACATTAGAAATTATAAAGATTGCGTTAAAACATGCCAACTATCTTAAGAGGGTTGGATTATATGTTGTATATTTTTTCATTATGAAATAAAAGATTTTTTTGAATGTTAACATGTATAATAAAATATATTTATTTTAAAATATTGAGGAATTTATGGGTCAGCTAGACAGTAATTTTAAATTTCATTAAAATAAGAAATTGAAACATTCCAATAACTTTTCACGCTTTGACACGGCCCGTAATAGCGCACTATTCATTTACCGTGAATTAGCACGTTATCCGGTCGTGATTATCAGCTGTCCACCG
>NW_026100887.1:0-2216 GCF_025091365.1 Daktulosphaira vitifoliae
AGATAATATCGAAGTACGGTTGATAGAAGTCTACTGGCGTTTTCGATGAGCTCCAAAAGAGAACAACGCACAGCGATCCGTATCCAACAGCCAGACGTTAACGAGTCGATCGATAACAACAATGTAGACACAGATTTTTATTGCGATCTAAAAGTAAAAAATAAAATCATGAAACACAAAGATCCAAGTGGCCTAATAACAAAAAATTCGTACTGTACCTTTTTGGTGAGGGGAGGACGGTGTTAACGAAAATCAACAGCGCAGAACGTTCAATACGCCGTGGGTACGAAAGAATTGAAAACCGTGAGATATCCCAGGGCCTGCACGGTCTGAAATTCATAAATCCCATAAATTAATACAGTCATTAATATTATGTAATCATCAAAAAAGTAAATATTTAATTATTGCACCATATGTGTACGACTGTTTAATTGTACAACAATCGTAAACGTTACAATACACAATTGGGATAGATCACCACGGAGACGTTCAAGAATGTGAATAAATAAATATACAAACAAAAATTAAAATAATTTACAAAACACATTAATTAATGTATAAACGTATAAAGATGAACTCTAATGTAGGAAAAGTGAATAACAAAGATTATTTTTTAAAAAATTACAAAAGTCAAATTAATTTATACTTCCATTACCACGATTATATCAATAATTTAAAAAAGAAAATCATTATTACCACAATTTAATAATTACAATATAAAAAAATAAACTTTACTTTAAGAAAAATCAGTAACGAATAATTTTTTTTTAAAGAAATTAAAACGAATTACCCTTGTAATAAATCCGTTATCCATTAGAACCCCGATTGGCCCACAGGCCGAGCCATAATTGAAGCATTCCTCAGGATACAACATACTCCTTCTAAAGATTACAAAATCAAATCAATTAATACTGCCTTTACCATAATATATGTAATATAATATAATATATTATAAATTAAACCGAATTAAATATATTATATAAAAAATAAATTTTTTTTTGACAAAAGAATTACCCGCGCATTAAATCTAAAACTATCAACAATCTCCAGCACGGTCATCTGAGCACAACAGTTATCATCTGAAAATTACAAAATCAAGAGATTTTTCTTCGAGATTCACGAGAATGTACAGTTAGTCTAATCAGACTGGTTTTATATTTTAAAAATATTTTTCTAATAGTGTTGATCACACTTGAAGGTTTGTAAGACGATGACAATTTAAGTGGAAATTTATTTCTTTTAGACCACATTCGATTATTTAATTAACTCACTGTATATATACATTCATAACAAATGTATTTATACATAAGGTAAACTATAATAAAATTAATGAATATTTTACGGAAACACTACTAATCACTAGACAGTAATAATAAAATGAATTTTAAAATTAAACTATAAATTACTTAATCAATTTTTTATGCAAAGAATTAAAATATTTTATTATTCATCAAGAGTATAATTGTGTTTCAAAATCATTTCAATTTTGGGTAAGTTGGGGCAAATTATTAATGAAATATTTGAAAGTCTACATATATATATATGCTTTAAATACAANTTACATATTACACACCAATAAAGAAATACAAATCAACCTAATGATTAACATATGCTAAAGAAATGGATTAAAATGCAAAAGGATGAACTCTATTTTAAATAAAGTCAATAGAAATAAATTTCTTTTAACAAATGAAAATGAATTACCGATGCAATAAATCCAATAACGATGACTGCCATGAATCTCTAGCTCAGTCGTTATCCTGGAACCACAATGGGGTAGCACAGTCTAAAAATTACAAAAACAAATTAAAATTTAATACAGCCATTACCATAATATATTATATAATCTACAATATTTTTATTGTAATTGCTGTGAAAAAATAATAGTAATAAAAAATGTATATACATTTTATAGACTGATGTAGTACATATTGCACACCAATAAATGAAATACAAATCAAACTAATGATTAATATAATATATATAAATTGAATAAAATGTAAAAAGATGAACTCTATTTTAAAAAAAGTCAATAGAAATAAATTTCTTTTAACAAATGAAAATGAATTACCGATGCAATAAATCCAATAATGATGACTGCCATGAATCTCTAGCTCAGTCTTTATCCTGGAACTACAATGGGGTAGCACAGTCTAAAAATTACAAAAACAAATTAAAATTTAATACAGCCATTACCATAATATATTATATAATCT
>NW_026100888.1:0-2211 GCF_025091365.1 Daktulosphaira vitifoliae
TATATATATATACCTCTTTCATTAGACATACTTTTTTTTTAAATGGGCCCATTTCCTTTTATACAAGGGGGTTCAAACCTATGCGAATAGAAAGTAAAGCTTTTTCAACTTAACTTTTGAAAATGTTGCGGAAATACTGACACTTTTATGTATACCTAAAATTAAAGCTTATGTAATAATATTTTTTTTATAAATACTTTTTATATACCCCTTTTATCCTACATTTTTTTGTTTTAAATCGAACCAAATCCCTTCTTCATACAAGAAGAGCAAATTTTAAACATGCGTATAGAAAGCAGAACTTTTAAAACTTAACTTTTAATAATGTTCCAGATATACTGACACATTTATATATACTTTAATTTAATGATTATGTAATATAAGTTAATTAAAAAAAAATTAACCTTTGGTCTTAAAGAAAAACTTACAATTTCCGTGAAAAAATTCTCGGTTTTTTTATTTAATGGTATTCTTAACCTTAGGTTAACTAGAATATATAAAATTCAGTTTTATATTCTATTAATACAACTTATAATACTTGCAAAATTCATGCATTATGGGCAAACAAATATTTTAAGTGAATACCAATAATACTATATTACTCTTAAAATAGTAAAAAATATGATTTAT
Source organism: Daktulosphaira vitifoliae (assembly GCF_025091365.1). Classification (NCBI taxonomy): domain Eukaryota; kingdom Metazoa; phylum Arthropoda; class Insecta; order Hemiptera; family Phylloxeridae; genus Daktulosphaira; species Daktulosphaira vitifoliae. The sequence continues at coordinate 631 of NW_026100888.1, forward strand.
AGTAAATTTCAAAATGTAGCAAATAAGCATTGCGGTAAATATTTTATTTTAATCGTTAAAAAAAATATGCTATATGTCCAAGTATAAATCATATAAATTTATTATTATTCTACAGTAAATACATTAAAACAATCATTTATCTTAAGAATATAAATTATACAAAAAATATCTAGAATATGGTTAAAAATATACTGAAATGATACAGAAAATGTTTAATTCAAATAATTATTTATAGTACTTATAATGTCAGTTAACATGAAATGTACATTAGAAATATATCCTTAATATTAATCTTTAGCTATACTTTTATCCAAATAATATATTTAAATACTTATAAATTATTTATAGATCANAATCTTTAGCTATACTTTTATCCAAATAATATATTTAAATACTTATAAATTATTTATAGATCAAAAATATAAAATGCTAAAAGGTGAAAATTCATATCATAAGTAAATATCATTATATTATTCAAATGTAGTAAATAAGCAATGCAATTAATTTTTTTATTTAGATTGATAAAAAAATACTTTAAATGTTCATAAACAAAAAAATAAATCATATAAATTTATTAACTATAGCAAATACATTGAAGTGACATCAAATGATATATGATTAAAGATTTTAAAACTCTTATTTACAGTTCAAAATAGTTAAATAGTATCATTTTTGATAGTTCCTTAAGAAAAATAAAAATTTTACTATTGAACTTTGTTAATTGTTTTTGCTAATAATATGAAATCGTTCACTATTGTAGCATTATCTTTCATCTTGTTCGATGTGTTTTTATTGACATTGTGTAATAAGAAGATAGCTATTAATATATTGAATTCATTTCTTAAGTCAGAAAAATGGACATTCAATCACGCATACAAGTGGTATGATACCGAAATTGATACATCCTTTGAAACAAAAGATTTACTCATAACTGGTTCCAACAGTGAGAATATTGTTCACAAATATAATGTATATGACCAAATAACAGTAGGTTCGCAATTGTTAACTTATGAGTACGCAAAAATTGTACACTGGATTGGTGTAATGTTAACTTTTATGAACAAAGAATGGTATGGCGATGGTGTGGATTCTTTCGAGACTCAAAAAGAACGTTTGGAAATATTCGTATTAACTTTCGAAAAAGTAAAGAGGGTATTAACACTATTTAATAGCGCATTAGAATTTATGAACACAATAATAAATAGTCATAAAACAGAAGTTACGAATAAACTTATTAAATTATTGACTGGCTTTAACTCAATATCTATTAAACCAAAAATCAGAGAAGCGTCAAATAATGCTGAATTGCAGAATATATTTGAGAAATTGTTCAAATTGTTGTATACATTTTTAACTGATAAATCAGAATCTGTTTTATTGGAATGTTGTGAAATTNAAATCAGAATCTGTTTTATTGGAATGTTGTGAAATTGAAAACGTTCTAGAAGAGAATTATCTTAGTAGATTAGAATACGAAATACATGAAAAGTATGGCGTTATATTAATGGAAGAGCCAGATGAAAAATCCAGAGAAGAATTCACATTTTTTGTTTTTTTACGTGAAACTATTCTGAATAGTGT
>NW_026100889.1:0-2208 GCF_025091365.1 Daktulosphaira vitifoliae
TAATTTAAGATATATATAGGAGTGTTAGTATATCCGCAATACTTTCAAAAATTATATTGAAAAAGTTTATTTTTTGTGAAATAGTTGTCATTCTGAATCCCCCACTGTGTCCAAGTAAAGGATGAGATTTAAAAAAAAATATACAAAATAATCTCATTACTAAAAAAAAATTATATTAATTTGGCCATTTTTAAAAAAGTTTTAGCTGTTTTAAGTAAAAAAAAAATGAAAAAATGTCGAAAATTAGCAATTTTTATTTTGAAATTTTTTTGAAGTTATCCCCCATTTACCGGGAACGAGGGAAATTCTTTCATTTTTTGAGGGTAATTTCTTCGACTAGACACAATTTGTAATCTTTTGACATATCGTTGAAAGAAATCGGTCCCGTGAAAGCTGAGAAAAAGCGATAACAGACACAGAAAAAATAAAATTTTTGATACATGATTTTTTAAGGCAGTAGCCGATGTTGTAAACTTTATTCAAAAGAAAATGATGCGCCAACAAATCATGTTTATGATTTGTTCAAACGAGTAGTCCACGGCAATAAAGAATTAGTAGAATTCAAAAATGTTATTATTTAAGAGGATCAATACAAGGAAAAGCGTTAAATTTCATAAAAGATTTAGAGATATCTGCTAACAATTATAGTATAGCGTGGAGTACTTCAGTTAATCAGTGGCTTAACAATAAAAAATCTTATGTAAAAACTATATTAAATTTTATAATTCTTATTGTAGTCCAAAAACATACAAATTATTAAACAAAAGTTCTAAAAATAGTTACTGAATTATAAGTTATAAAATTTATCAGAAAACGTAAGACATAACCTTAATTATAGAAATTATTATTGTCTATAAAAAATATATTAACAAAATTTTTCATATATCAATTATACTTTGAAAAATATTATAAAATATAATACATTTAGCATAAATGGTTTTATCCGATATAGTAGTATAATATTTAATATACAATTTACTAAATGGTTGTAGGTGTATACAATGTTGAATGTAAAAATAGTTCTAATAATATTTCTTAAAAACACTATAATTATAAGTTGGATCAACTATATATTGGTTTAGTTGTATTTGAGAATTTAAAGATTATAAAGTATAAACACAATCAGTGTGTATTTTTACGAATACTATTTTTATTAGTAAATGTGCGACATTTTCTATGATTATTTGTTGAAAATTAAAATGGTTAACATTATTTATGCCAACCATTCTAAATCAATCCGAAAAAAAACCAGCACAGGGGATCGCGGCACAGTGGTGACGTGGCATAGTTGGATCAAGTATAATGATGTCTGACAGTGATTAAAATCACTATCGATGTAAATCTTTAAATAGTGTTTATTTTTCAAACAATTTGTGGGTTATTCCAAAATCTACATGATCTCCTATTTCCTTATTTATATTTTGATTAAGATAAAATATATCGAATGAAAGAGGGATATAAATATTATTTCTCAAAAAAAAATTATATTGATCCATACATTTTTCAAAAAGTTATAGCATTATAAAGTTAAAAATATAAAAAGAATTTTTTTACAAAAATCATATTTTTTTTGTTAACTTTGATGTCTGTTTTCGCTGTGAAGACAAAATAAAGTCCGAAATTTATTTTTCATGATAAAGTATAGTACATTAGCTTTAATTTAAGATATATATAAAGGTGTCAGTCTTTTCGGAACACTTTCAAAAGTTAAGTTGAAAAAGTAGGCAGATAAAGGGTCAGATTTATAAAAAAAATATACCAAATTAAAGGTAAAGACATCATTCATCTATAAAAAAAAAATATATTGATTTGATCATTTTTAAAAAAAGTTATGGCAGTTTTAAGCAATAAAATTGAAAAAATGTCGAAAATTTGCGATTTTTAAATTTTTTTGGAGATTTCCCCCATTTACCGGGAATTGGGGAAATTTTTTCAATTTTTGAGGGTAATGTCTTCGACTAAATACGATTTGTGATCTTTTAACGTATCGTTGAAAGAAATCGGTCCAGTGAAAACTGAGCAAAAGTGGTAACAGACCAGTGGCGCAACCAAGGNCCAGTGAAAACTGAGCAAAAGTGGTAACAGACCAGTGGCGCAACCAAGGGGGGGTTCCCGGGTCCGGACCCTCCCCTTGAGCATTTTAAAGTGAAAAATTAGGTAGGTAATTTTAGCTTTTATCAAACTATATTTTACAATAAACACTATTTA
>NW_026100890.1:0-2206 GCF_025091365.1 Daktulosphaira vitifoliae
TGTTTCAGCATTAAATACTGTTATAAAGTATATATATATATATATATAAATATAAAAGAGCACCTACATCTTATATCAGAATAATTCTAGTTAAATATGAGTATTATATTTCGATTATACAAATGTTATATTACACTTTGATAAAAAAAAATGTTTATATCCATTGCCAAAAATAAACTAAATGTATTTTATCAAAACCCGTATCCATATAATCAGTTTTGATAAAATCTCTACAATACATAATTAAATAATTCGTAATTAACTCATACTCAGTGACATGCGTTTCATCTAACCTTTTATTAATACAATTTACATTATCTTTAAATTTAATAATAATTTGTTCCTTAGTCGTTATCAAGCCATCTAAATAACAGCGATTCTTTGATTGATGTTTTAAACTTAATAGTAATTTGGCAAAATAAGATCTTGCATTTTCAAAACTAAAAATGTAATCAGTAGCTAATTTCTTAGTATTTACTTTAGGATTGTGTACGAACTTATCTCGTACGACATTGTGAGTTCTGAGCTCAATTACGTAATTATATATCCAATTATGAGTTGAATATAAATCTGAGAATGATTTATTGGGTTGCCAAATTGATGATAGTTTTAATTTTTCTATAATTGTCAGCATAAAGTCGAACATTTTCGCTGTATCATTAATTGCGTCAAAAAGACTTGTTACACATTTTACATAATTATTTTCGTCTTTTAAAGTTGTACACACTTGTTTTAAAGCACTTAACAATGTATTGTAATTTAAAAGTACTTCAAAAAATTTACACCTTATCATTTGTGTGAAGTAATCTTTTTTAAGATAAAAATTAAGATCTGTCGCCAGGTCTCTTATCACATGTTTGGCACTTATTTTTAAACCATCATATTGTATATATATGTGGCTAAATGATTTCCAACTACCATTATCCAATAAAGTATTGAGTTTTGCTATTCCAAGTTCTTGATTAACAGTGTAGTCTCTAGGAGGTTTAAATCTGTACAAATATTGAAAAAGATAAATTAAATAATTTTGATTAGCTAATATTACGATTATATACAGTATATTTTATTTAGAATACTATGCCCTATGAACCTTTAAGGGCTACTACGGATACAATTTGTTTATCATGTAAAAATTAGGGTATTGTTAAAGATGTTTTTAGACGAATTTTTTAAACATTGTTATATTAAATTTTGTAATTACACATTTTTATATTTTTAATATTTTTGAACAATATATAAAATTATTGTTAAAGTATTTGATTAATTGAAAATAATAAGGATTTCTGTTTTTTTTTTTTGTTTTAACAGACAATTTTTCATAGTAGACAATCGTTGGGACAATTTTTTTTCTTTTACATTTTATTTGATTTCAACAGATCTTATTTCATATAAGTTCAAAGGTCGCAGCTGCTCTATAACATATTTAAAAATTGATTTAAAAAGAAATGTTTACATATGAAGGTGGTCTATTTCAAATAATTCCTGTAATTTTATTTTTCATTTGATTTGTATAAAAATCATACCTTATTAAAATTTATAAGTATACGTAAATATATAAGTATAGTTATTTCATAACTTTGTGCAAAAACCCAATTATTAATGAGATCAAAAAATATAATTGTTTTAATGTAATGCAACGTTTCTACATATAATTATTATAAAGAAACTTATGTCCATTTATTAAAATAATAAGAAAATAAAAAAAAACATTGCTAGATACACATCGGTCGAATGTACTGTTGAAGAGTTGTTATCGACATCATCTTTGCACGTTTTAGCTATAAACTCTATGGCACTTGCGAGACCATAGTTTGATATTTGTTTGTTGTAAAAAGTGAAATATCAATTATTCGATTGTCGCACCTTGTGCGTTTTCAGTGTACCGCCTTTGAGTTGGTTTTCTGAGATACATCACAGTACCGTTCATATAAAACACGTTAGTTAGTAATTGCATTCGACTTGAATTGATCATTCAATATAAAATGGATGAATGTATTGGTTCTCACGCGAGTTCTATACATTCGTTAATGTTTTATTTTGTTTTAAGTCAGACTATGCCGAGGAAAAGTAATAAGGTAAGTAGACTGTATGAATCAATGGATAATGAATTTTCAAACCACATAACATTTAAATGTGTTATACATGAATCATAAAATCTTATATATATACCAATGTGGATAAGGGGACACTTAATACTAATGCCACA
>NW_026100891.1:0-2204 GCF_025091365.1 Daktulosphaira vitifoliae
TAATTTCATATTTTTTTTTTTATTTATTAACATAATATTTATCATCATCAACTATTTGGTATCGGCTGTGCCTTAGACGGAATTTTATACCGGTTGTCACCTGACGTAACTTTAAACCAGTATGGTAGCGAAATGTGTGTCACTGTTAAAGTTCTTACATGGTCACCCATCTGAAAACCAACAGAAAACAGTACAACAGAACATCAGGGCTAAAACGGAGGCTGAATGATCCCCTAATTCGCACCACATCTTATTTATTAAGACAATATTAAATGTAAAAAATGCACAATTCATTTTTTACTTACCTCACTTATTTTAATACATTTTATATATTTTGTTTTATGTTTTAAAAATCTTGAAATAAACAAAAGTTTTTTTTTAATAAAATTGGATTTAGAATTTTTTTTTTAAATAAGACGGTGACTTCTCACAAGATAACAGATTAATGTGTTAAGCGTTAAAAATTTACATATTTTCAAGCACGTGATTATATCTGTTGAACGATGTTACTATTTACCTTCTTATTATTTCGATCAAAGCAGTTCAATTTAGCAATTAAATATAATCCTCTTTTACAGTAAAATTAATTCACACTTTCATGATAAACTATTATTATTATTATTGTATTTAATTTTTTCAATTAATTCTTTATAGTCCCATCATTTCGGTTTTACTGTGTAAATGATGAAATGAGGTAGGATATAAAGTAAACTAATAATAAAAATGAATAAAAACAGACTGTTATAGATACATTATACGTATTTTCTGTGTTTGAAAAATCATACAAAAAAATGCTTGATTAATTAATTATTCGTAGTATCTTCGTTGGCTTTAATTATTTTTATCATCGTTTGACGGGACATGCATACAATATTCTATACCCACGTTTTTTATTTTATTTACGTTATATCTCTTTGCTTTCTTATGCAAACCGTAATTATGGATTCCAATTCTATGCTACAATTAGCATACCCGCTGGTAACGCGTGGGTTTAACAATTGTNTACATGACACCTATCCATGTCAATGTTTCCCTTTTGTATCACTGATTTGTTTATAAAATTGTATAATCATTAATTATGTTTGTTAATTGCACATCAAAATGTTGTTCTCGGTTGTGATGAGTGTTTTTAAGTAGGACAAAGGTTTCATATAACAACCACAAATTTAATTGAACAGATAATATACCTGAATATAAACTCTAAAAAGTTTGATTTTCGATTTTGATATTCTTAAGGTATGCCATGTATTTATCTTTGAAGTAAATATAAATACTGAAAAATGTATTACTAGTTTCTTATATATATATACAAAAGCTTCAACTTTCTTGTTAGTTAAAAGCATGGCTTTAATATTAGCCATCTTGTTTACTCGTTTATATACATAAGACTTTTCTACTTGACAGTGTTAAATATACCTAGAGGATATGTTTTTTACAGCTCGTAAAATATTTTCTTTTATCGTTTATCATTTACTCATTCCTTACTTCCAATTTAATTATATTACTTTTACATCCTATTTTAAATTATAGACTATCTTTATTTTTTATTTTAAACATAAATAAATTGTTTAATTAAATTTTTTAATTTTTAAACCTTATATTATATATTACATCAAGCGTTTCCTTTAATGTCGGCTGCCATTGCTTAGGTCTTTGAGTAAATCTTGTCAGTTCAACCGGGTTATTATATTATATTACTTTCATGCAAAATGTCTGTTTTTGAAAAAAAAATCCTTATAGTGATCGGTATTTTTGTACTCAAAAAAGAAAAGATTAGTTTGTGCAAGAAAATGTTGATTATTTAGGCGAATCTACTTCATACGATTTTTTAAAAGAATTAGTTCGCGTGCCGTAGCAAAATAAATATATGTGTTATTCCTACGTGATGTAGAAATTTAAAATATATACTAAAAATATTGCACATAATTATTTTTATTTAATGCATCAGTAATCATTATGACATATGATATTTTTTATTGAGTAAAATTAATTACATATAATAGAATTTTACAATTAAATATTTAATAATAATATATGATATTTACATGGTTTGTTTCTAAAACCTAAACATTTTACTAAATCTAAATATTCAACTTTTTTAAAATATACTCTTATAGTTTTCAGTTACCCTGACTTATATGTTCATAATACGAATACGTGATAACACTTCTTTAAATCTCGATAGGTCATGCTATTGTTAAAAT
>NW_026100892.1:0-183 GCF_025091365.1 Daktulosphaira vitifoliae
TTCTAAGTAAGAATAAACTTAAAATTTAAGATAAACAACATGTTTACACATAAATAGACTTTGAAAGTCGATAAAATTCTATAGCGGAGGAAAAAGTGTAACATCATCAAACGACGTTCTAAGTAAGAATAAACTTAAAATTTAAGAAAAACAACATGTTTACACATAAATAGAATTTGAAAG
>NW_026100892.1:210-2204 GCF_025091365.1 Daktulosphaira vitifoliae
TTTGATAGTCAAAAAAATTTCTGAGTGGACGAAAAAGTGAAACATCATCAAACGACTTTCTAAGTAAGTTATGTTTACACATAAATAGAATTTGAAAGGCGATAAAATTTTAATGTGGACGAAAAAGTGTAACATCATCAAACGACGTTCTAAGTAAGAATAAACTTAAAATTTAAGAAAAACAACATGTTTACACATAAATAGACTTTGAAAGTCGATAAAATTTTAAAGTGGACGAAAAAGTGAAACATCATCAAACGACGTTCTAAGTAAGAATAAACTTAAAATTTAATAAAAACAACATGTTTAAACATAAATAGAATTTGAAAGTCGATAAAATTTTAAAGTGGAGGAATAAGTGAAACATCATCAAACGACGTTCTAAGTAAGAATAAACTTAAAATTTAAGAAAAACAACATGTTTACACATAAATAGACTTTGAAAGTCGATAAAATTTTAAAGTGGACGAAAAAGTGAAACATCATTAAACAAAGATCTAAATGAAAATCAACTTAAAATTTAAGAAAAACAACATGTTTACACATAAATAGACTTTGAAAGTCGATAAAATTTTAAAGTGGACGAAAAAGTGAAACATCATTAAACAAAGATCTAAATGAAAATCAACTTAAAATTTAAGAAAAACAACATGTTTACACATAAATAGACTTTGAAAGTCGATAAAATTTTAAAGTGGACGAAAAAGTGAAACATCATTAAACAAAGATCTAAATGAAAATCAACTTAAAATTTAAGAAAAACAACATGTTTACACATAAATAGACTTTGAAAGTCGATAAAATTTTAAAGTGGACGAAAAAGTGAAACATCATTAAACAAAGATCTAAATGAAAATCAACTTAAAATTTAAGAAAAACAACATGTTTACACATAAATAGACTTTGAAAGTCGATAAAATTTTAAAGTGGACGAAAAAGTGAAACATCATTAAACAAAGATCTAAATGAAAATCAACTTAAAATTTAAGAAAAACAACATGTTTACACATAAATAGACTTTGAAAGTCGATAAAATTTTAAAGTGGACGAAAAAGTGAAACATCATTAAACAAAGATCTAAATGAAAATCAACTTAAAATTTAAGAAAAACAACATGTTTACACATAAATAGACTTTGAAAGTCGATAAAATTTTAAAGTGGACGAAAAAGTGAAACATCATTAAACAAAGATCTAAATGAAAATCAACTTAAAATTTAAGAAAAACAACATGTTTACACATAAATAAACTTTGAAAGTCGATAAAATTATAAAGTGGACGAAAAAGTGATACATCATTAAACTACGTTCTGTTCTAAGTAAGAATAAACTTAAAATTTAAGAAAAACAACATGTTTACACATAAATAGACTTTGAAAGTCGATAAAATTTAAAAGTGGACGAAAAAATGAAACATCATTAAACAAAAATCTAAATGAAAATCAACTTAAAATTTAAGAAAAACAACGTGTTTACACATAAAAACACTTTGATAGTCAAAAAAATTTCTGAGTGGACAAAAAATTAAAACATCATCAAACGACGTTCTAAGTAAGAATAAACTTAAAATTTAAGAAAAACAACATGTTTACACATAAATAGAATTTGAAAGTCGATAAAATTTTAAAGTGGAGGAAAAATTGAAACATCATCAAACGACGTTCTAAGTAAGAATAAACTTAAAATTTAAGAAAAACAACGTGTTTACACATAAAAACAATTTGATAGTCAAAAAAATTTCTGAGTGGACGAAAAAGTGAAACATCATCAAACGACGTTCTAAGTAAGAATAAACTTAAAATTTAAGAAAAACAACATGTTTACACATAAATAGACTTTGAAAGTCGATAAAATTATAAAGTGGACGAAAAAGTGAAACATCATTAAACAAAGATCTAAATGAAAAATTAAATTAAATTAAAATTTAAGAAAAACAACATGTTTACACATAAATAGACTTTGAAAGTCGATAAAATTTTAAAGTGGAGGAAAAAG
>NW_026100893.1:0-2201 GCF_025091365.1 Daktulosphaira vitifoliae
ATATTATCTGTGTCTTTTAAATCGGTAACTATAACTACTTCAGCACTGTTTTCTTTGTGCAGTTGGGAATATGAAGATAGATCCACTCTATTAGCTTCATCTTCTGTTACAATAATAATTTCTTCCTCTAATTCTGGCAAATCTTTTTCAAGTTGATGTGATATTTTAGCTTGTTTTATGACTGGTTCAGGTTGAGGTATTGCTTGTAGCATAAGTCCTCCTTGAACAGTTGATACATGAATAACATGTTCATTATTTAATTTAGGACTCTGAATAACAACATTAGGAAGTTGTGTATTGGTTAAATTAATATTGATAGGTTCCTTGAACTTTTTTCTTTTTCTACAGGAAGTATAACAAGTTCCTGATTGATCTTTAGCTTTTATTAATTTTAATTTATCACCAAGCTTAGCATTAGGGATGATATTAGTTGAAAAGTAGTCTGCATATTTAGAATATAAACTGTTATCTATTTTAGTTATATTTTTTTGTTCATCATAGTCAGCCAAAAGTTTATCAACAATTTTTTTTCTTTCCAATCTCAAATCTTGTTCATTTTTTGTACTGACAGATTTTTGTTTTTCATTTACTAAAGAAGGAATAGCAAACTTTTTCAATAATCTGTTCGCTGGATATATCAACTGAAAATATGAAATAATATTAATTTTCTGTAGTAGTTTTAATAACAATTACAATTAATAGTACATAATTTTAAACCTTAAAAAAGTTTTAAAAAATAGTTATTTTTAATATTTTAGAAAAAGATTATTATTAATTCATTTGAATACATCTTAAATTTTACATAATTAATTTATCTAAAAATTACTTCACTATTGTTGTCTGAATAATCATTAGTTTCAAAGTGCTTTGAGCATATTTTAGCATTCGGATTATCTAATAAAAATTGTTTAGGAAGATTGCAAAAAGATAACCATTTTTCTGAAACTTCAGTCTCATTGGGAAAACTATGGAACAAAATATTTTCATTATATTCTAGTACCTCAGCATCATAAATACTATTACAGTTAGATACACAACACTTCACATTATAGATATCAGAAATAGTCTGTAAAAAATAAACATTTTTTTATTATAATATATATTTTTGTTATAACACTACACATTTTATGTGTAGTGTTATAACGCCTTATAAGAAAAGGTGTCCAAATAGTAAGAAAAAGATTTTTATTATTCCAACAATTCATAAAAATTGACCTATTTATTTAGTTATTGAATACTCTGTATATGAAAAGTTGAATAAGTATTATATTAATTAAATAGTCAAAACTTGTAATAAATAAATTATTTTAATTATTATAAACATACCTCAGACATAAAAATATCATTCTTTGATTTATCAACTAAAAAAGTGGAGTTTTCATTATCAATGGTTACGAGTTTTGGTGTTGAATAATTAATATTTATTGATGGAATGGCTGGAAATAATCAAAATTAAAAACGCATTTAAGTAAACAATTATATTAAAATTTTTATACTAATAAGAGTATTTAACAGTGATAATAATTTTAGTATTAACTATTAATATTTTAATTTAGTCAATACTACAAATTAGTCTTAAGAATTGTAAAAAAATTTTATACTTGAAAATAAATAACATTAGCTGAGTTGATACTGAATATAAATTTTGAATTTAAAAATGTACAGGAAAAGAAATTATTTTAGAAAGTTGTTAAATTTTTTCACACATATTTAACTAATAATATTTTTACAGATATTTTTCCAGTTACTTTATATATCATATAATTATATTAACTGAATGAATACTTTGTTTAAATAAAATCACATAATTTTTAATACCTAACAATAAATATCATTAACTCTAATTAAAATTATTTACCAGTTTTCTTAAGTTGTTTTTTAATTTTAATGTTTAGTAATTCTTCTTTTAAACTATTACACTCAAAATCATCAGGAACAAAATGCTCAGAACAAACATAAGAAGAATTCACATTAAATTTTGTTGTTCTCTTAATGACTTGTAACCAAGCATTACGCCTTTGAGGATTCTTGGGGAAAATATGATATGATACATTTTTACCTGCTCTCTTTGTGGCTTTTAAATTATTTCTACAACCCTCTACTGCACACCACGGCATATTCTTAAAATTTTGAGTACCATTTATACCTAAAAAAAAATTGTAAACATATAATTACTTAAATAATAATATATAATCCCCAGT
>NW_026100894.1:0-2199 GCF_025091365.1 Daktulosphaira vitifoliae
CAATCAGACCTAATTTAATAGATATTTCAAAAATAAGTACAATACACAATTATACTTTATCAGGACCTGACAATTCTCCATTGAAATTATTAGGCACTATTGTCATTACTATACAAATAAAAAATAAAAACTTTTCAATTAATGCATGTGTTATAGAAAATTTAACTAGCACGATAATTCTTGGAAATGAATTTTTAACTAGCAATAATGCAAAAATAAATTATTCAAATCAAACATTAACACTAAACAACAAAATTAAAATTCCTATAATGAACAATAAATTTCCAAGTATAACGAATAATATATCTAAAGAACAGTCGATAGCAAATACAATACAAAATGGAATATTTTTTGAGGATAAAATTTCTAACATTCAAACTAGTATAATATCTAGTAATTCAGATAATATTTTTGAAACACATTTAGATATTTTAACTCAAATACCAAAAGTATATTCTATTGCACAATGTACATCTTGTGATCTAGATTATGTCAATGAAATTTCAAAAACCATTCCTAACACATATATTCATAAAAATAATAATGAAAATTTACAATTAGGACAAGTAGTAACAATTAATCATGAAATAAATGTAATACACTGTCTAATTGTAAAACAATTTCATAATTCACCTACTTCATATTTAGATCTATTTGAAAGTTTTTATAGTTTAAGAAAAGAAGCACTACAAAACAATTATAGACATATAGCCTTTTCTGCTGTAAACTTAATAAATAAACATATTTTATGGAATACAATAAAAGATATGATTTTTGTAGTATTCAATAAACAAAATATTAATATTCTCATATGTTATCCACAAAAACCAGAAAAAACAAATAAAATTATTTCTAACATTCAAACAAAAATGAAATCTTTTATTAAAAAAGAAAGTCCTTCAAATATTCATAAAAAATATTTAGATATATTTTCTAGATATCAATTAGGAGAAAATGTACCATCAGATGGCAACTGTGGCCTATTTTCTATTATTAACGCTATTAATGATAATAAAAATACTAAAGTGGTAGATCTAAAGAATATTTTAGAGTTAATAAATCTATCAGAAATTCCAAACATATGGTGGCCTGATGATCATCTAGCAGCAGTAGCTGACCATTATGGATTTGATACTTATATTTATTCCGATCAGACTAAAATAGGTTATGTATTCGGAACAGGAAATAGACCTCCTGTAGTTCTTTATCATTTAAATAAAGGAACTCACTGGTGTCCTGGAACTATAATAAAAAATAATAAAATTTCTTCTAGAATTCCAAAACAAATAATTCATACTACAAATTTTATACCATTAGATACAGTTAGGAAAACTTTCAACAAAAATTCAATTAACAACTCTTCTTCTCAAGAATGTATTAATATGATAAATATAGAACAAAAAGAACAAATCTGCGATTCCGAAGGCACACAAATCACTATATCCGAACAATTAAATATTAAACAACATAATATTGTTATAAATCTAATAAAAAAATATATACACTTATTTACAACAGATACATCAAAAATAAAACCTGCAAAAGTAGAACCTTGTGAAATAAAATTAAAAGAAAATGCACAACAACCTAAATTTTGTTCACCACATAGGGTTTCACCTGAACAAAGACAAGAATTAAAAAATCAACTAGATAAATTATTAGAGGCTAAAATAGTCACACATACTAAATCAAATTTTGCTTCTCCTGCATTCTTAATACGAAAAAAGGAAAAGAATACATATAGACTAGTAGTGTCATACAAAGATTTAAATAATTTAGTTTTACCAGACTATTATCCATTACCTAGAACAGTAGATTTATTTCGAGCTTTGGAAGGATCAATATACTTCACATGTTTTGACTTAAACAGTGGATTTTTTCAAATTCCAGTAAGAAAACAAGATCAATATAAACTTGCATTTACTACAGTGCATGGTTTAATGACTTTCACTAGATTACCACAAGGATTTCGTAATTCCAGCGCTATTTTCCAAAGAGAACTAAATAGAGCTTTCTCTGACCATTTATATAACTCTGTTATAATTTTTATTGATGATTTAGCCACCTTTGGCAGAGATTTTAACTCTGCATTGATCAATTTAGAAAAAGTTTTTACAATATTAGATAGATATTCATTGTCTTTAAAAACATCTAAATGTAATTTCTTTTCTGAGAGCATTGAATTACTTGGTCATAATA
>NW_026100895.1:0-984 GCF_025091365.1 Daktulosphaira vitifoliae
TTTATATTTATTGCACATTTTTTCACTACTTAAAAAAAAAAAATTTCTAGCTACCAATTTTTAATTTAAATTTTAGTGTTGACTTGAGTAGTTTTTATCACCAAAATGTATTTCTTTTGGGAATTACTTTAATTATGTTAAAGAAGTGTATTGATTATACACAGTTATTCGTGAATAAACCATTATGTTTTGTATGTTTCTTTTTGTGAAGACTGTCATAAGTACTGTTTAATATTTTGAAAGTGAATGTAATTGTAATTATTTTTGACTGTATAGTTAATATAACTGGCATAATTTATTTTAAGATTATAAGAATATTTTTTTTTGTTTAATATATGAATGAATTTATTTTGTAAGTGAAATTAATCTATACACAATTATCTTCATAATAATCTTAAATATTGTAAAAACTTATTCATTAAATGGTATTTTATAAATTATAATAAATAAATAAATTGAAGTACAATTATTTTAAACATACCTTATTTGTTGAATAAAATTGATCGTTTTATAAATTCATAATTTAATATTATCATAATAATATTCAAAATTACAAGAATTTAAATAAATAATATATGTATTTTGTTTTAATGAGTTTTATAAAATTAAACTTTTTGACATTCAATGAAATAAAACAAAAACAAGTATAATTAAAATAAAAGCTATTAACAATCTTCTGCCTTACTAACATTAATGGAATGATGAAAACAATGATTTTTTTTTTCTAAATTATCTAGTCAAAAAATCTAATATTACCATAAAAATATAATTTATGGTAGTAAAAAGAAAAAATTTGTGACAATTTATAATATTTTACTTGAAAATTGGAATATAATTGTCCATACGGGCACGATGTTTTTGAGAAACACATTCAGATATCCATACAACATTTCGACATTCTTGTTCTTTTAATTTCAAGTATGAGTAAAATACACCATAATGGAATTGACGCATGAATGCATTGACGTTTAGTTTAACTTCATA
>NW_026100895.1:1120-2197 GCF_025091365.1 Daktulosphaira vitifoliae
TTTTATTGCTCTAAATTACTTGATCATAATCATCAGCTCTAGCTAAAGCTGCTAGACCATCTGGGTTAAGTTTACCACATCTCGGGTATAATTTGGCTCGATCATCTTTTGTTAACTCTGTACCAAAAGAATTTATAGTTATATTAATAGCTCTTCTATCTGCTTCAAAAGATAATATTTCACACATAGTATCAGCAGTTATTCCTCCTAACTTCTTGCAAAAGTCATAAAAAGATTCTAAGTAAGCCTTGTACAATGTATTACGAATAATTTCAATATTCATTTCATCAAGATCCTGTTCACTTATACAATCAACAAAGAATGGAGCCAATGGAGTATCTACAAGAACAGCATTATAAAGTTCAGCTGGGTTACCAGCTACATGAATAGCTTCCATTTGTTCAAAGCTACCCAAAGGATGACATTTTGGAATAAGTTCTGTAATTGGACGCTGATGTAAAGTACCAGTTATAAGAAGTATAATATTATCAATCATATAACTGTAAGTGATATAATCTAGAAATGTACTGAGGGGTTCTACAGCATGATTTCTCATATGTTGAAATTCTATAACAAGTTTTTCTCGTAATTTATCATCAATTACAGATACAGCCAATGGACTGGGTTCATTAGCTAAGAATTGACCATAATCAGTTGATTGTAAGTGCAATTTTAAATCATCCAAAGTCTCGCATTGCTCAAGATTAAGATAATCAGCATGTTTCAATATGCCACATTTGAAACCACGGCATAAACCTTCTAAGTATCCTCCATCAATATTAAAGAAGCATCCAGTGTCCACCATTATGTTAATTCTGAAAAAATAAAATTGAATTGATTAAAATATATGTACACGCCCTGTTTTACAAAGTTTAAATTAATAATCAACTGACTTAATAAGTAAACAATGTAGTTTAAATAATTAAAAATATAATACACAGGGTAATCTAAAAACTTACGTTTAATTATTAGTTTAATACTGAGGATAAATACAGGCCAAGAAGTTTTATTGTTAAGGAAGAAATTAAAATAAAAAATGATCTATACAAGTACAAAATAGTACACACCTTAATTTTT
>NW_026100896.1:0-2194 GCF_025091365.1 Daktulosphaira vitifoliae
AATTACTACACCCGCCGTGTAAATTGAATTTAACAACGGCCTTGTGACGGCATTACTTGACTCACAAGCGCAAAAGTCTTAAACAACCCCATAAACACGGAATAGTGAACAAAGGACCCACACTAACACGCGGTTCGACTAGCTTACGGCCACACAACACCCACCACCGCTACTTTTACCGCCCACATCGCAGATCTGACGATTAATTTTACGGCCGTGATCTTGAATAATCTGCAATGTGGCGCATTTNGCGTGATCTTGAATAATCTGCACTGTGGCGCATTTCTAGGACATGATTCTCTGATGGATCAGGAAGTCTGTTGGGATTATGCTGCATGTACAATTCATCCAGGTAATGCGACCCACATACGCGCGAATTATTAACACAAAATTTGTAAAAATATGCTGCGGTTTTTAANTTTTGTAAAAATACGCTGCGGTTTTTAATGGCACGGTGGCACGCACAAAGCTTATCAAACATACATCATATTAACACTCGGCCGCCAAGCGAGAACCATCTGCACATCCATTTTACTAGTGCCAGCCCACGAAACAGACGCTGATACCACCACTCCTCCCATCGCTCAAGGAGGCGACATCCCGCGTCGCTTCGTGACACACGGTGTCCCACGCCACCTTTCTTAACCATCCCCCTACCTATAGGTATCTGGTAGTTTAACTGACTAACAGCGCGTGCCAACGCCACGGTGCTAAGTCCAGCAAGTGCTGACGACGACGACCCACCACAGATTATATATTGAGTCCTGTTCCTGTCGTTAAAGTGACGACGTCGAGGATGTACCCCATTGACAGCGGACGTGTCGCACGACTGGACTTGACGAACCATCAGCACTGCTAACTTTTTGACGTCCGAGGACCATGCCGTAAACCGCATCACCGAATTCAGTAAAAGTGCCGCGATATTATGCGAAGATTTTATATATTGTGTTTGTTTTTTTAAATAACCTGTTGTTGCTCATCATTAACTAACAGTTTACAGGTCTCAACCATCAAAACCAGTGTCGACTACATTATTGCGACGTGTCATTATTTATATATTATACTTATAAATCAGAATATAAATTATGAAATAGGAGTTCTTGTTGCTATTGGATTTATTTAATAACTCCTTCTAAAAATTAAACGCCACAGATTTGCAAGAGTTTTTTATGATAGTGATTTTAATCACTGTCAGATATTACTTGTCCTAACTATGCCATGTCACCTCTGTGTTGGATTTTTTTTTTCATTGAAATTACCCTAAAAAATGGTTAAATTAAAATGACAAGCAAAAAATTAATAATTTCTTTGTCTCTTACTGAAAGTTATCTTATGGACGCTCTTGAGCCAATTAAATATGTAGGTTTCTGTTTAAAAACTAAAGTGAATATAATTTTAAAGGAGATAAAACTATATTTTTCGTGTTAATTAAAGTGTGTAAGATACTTTTGAAAAAAAAGAAATTATTTTTTTTATACTTCTGCGTGAGACATAGTTAGCTAATTAGTTTGTATAATAACCTTAAAGTATTACATTTTCTCATTCCAATTAAATATTCAGAAAGTTCGGATAGCGATAAAAATATCAATTATACCAATTATTTCAGCAATTGTTTACCTAAAACTGTGTTAGCTTTTAAATTGTTAAGTAAATGTATGTGATCGTTTTAACGATATGTTTCAACTTATATTAAATACTATTAAACCGTATCATAAAGATTACTCTAAATTTTTTTTTTGGACAAATTATAATCTAACACATTGATTATAAATAATACATCTAATATTAACCGAACTACTTTTTAGGATGATGAATTTAAAACATTGATAATGAAATTTAATAGACCATTTGAAAAAAATAAAAAATATTACTTAACTATTACTAATGACAAATACGATAGTTATTCAGCACTTGGCATAAAACGAATAGCTCAATGTACAGATTCCGGCAGTAAGTATATAATGTCACTCAAATTCGATAAATTATAAATATTTTAATTGTTAAATCATACTTCATATAACCAAGTAATTAATTTTTTATTTACTTAGAAGTAGAAGATGTATATGAAATACACGGCACAGAAATAATTGAGTCAACTTCTATTGTAAATATTTATCCAAGTAAATAAATAAAATATAATTTTAATAAGAAATAAATGATTCTTTTTCCAGATAGCAATTTTAAAAAATAATGT
>NW_026100897.1:0-1249 GCF_025091365.1 Daktulosphaira vitifoliae
TGTAAACATGTTGTTTTTCTTAAATTTTAAGTTGTTTTTCATTTAGATCTTTGTTTAATAATATTTCACTTTTTCGTCGACATTCAATGTGTCTTTATGTGTAAACATGTTGTTTTTCTTAGATTTTAAGTTTATTCTTACTGAGAAAGTCGTTTGATGATGTTTCACTTTTTCGTCCACTTTTAAATTTTTTCGACTTTCAAAGTGTTTTTATGTGTAATCATGTAGTTTTTCTTGAATTTTAAGTTGTTTTTCATTTAGATCTTTGTTTAATGATGTTTCACTCTTTCGTCCACTTTAAAATTTTTTCGACTTTCAAAGTGTTTTTATGTGTAAACATGTTGTTTTTCTTAAATTTTAAGTTGTTTTTCATTTAGATCTTTGTTTAATGATGTTTCACTTTTTCGTCCACTTTAAAATTTTTTCGACTTTCAAAGTGTTTTTATGTGTAAACATGTTGTTTTTCTTAAATTTTAAGTTGTTTTTCATTTAGATCTTTGTTTAATGATGTTTCACTTTTTCGTCCACTTTAAAATTTTTTCGACTTTCAAAGTGTTTTTATGTGTAAACATGTTGTTTTTCTTAAATTTTAAGTTGTTTTTCATTTAGATCTTTGTTTAATGATGTTTCACTTTTTCGTCCACTTTAAAATTTTTTCGACTTTCAAAGTGTTTTTATGTGTAAACATGTTGTTTTTCTTAAATTTTAAGTTGTTTTTCATTTAGATCTTTGTTTAATGATGTTTCACTTTTTCGTCCACTTTAAAATTTTTTCGACTTTCAAAGTGTTTTTATGTGTAAACATGTTGTTTTTCTTAAATTTTAAGTTGTTTTTCATTTAGATCTTTGTTTAATGATGTTTCACTTTTTCGTCCACTTTAAAATATTTTCGACTTTCAAAGTGTTTTTATGTGTAAACATGTTGTTTTTCTTAAATTTTAAGTTGTTTTTCATTTAGATCTTTCTTTAATGATGTTTCACTTTTCCGTCCACATTAAAATTTTATCGACTTTCAACGTGTTTTTATGTGTAAACACGTTGTTTTTCTTAAATTTTATGTTTATTCTTACTTAGAACGTAGTTTGATGATGTTTCACTATTTCGTCCACTTTAAAATTTTATCGACATTCAAATTATATTTATGTGTAAACATGTTGTTTTTCTTAAATTTTAAGTTGTTTTTCATTTAGATCTTTGTTTAATGATGTTTCACTCTTTCGTCCACTTTAAAATTTTATCGACTTTCAAAG
>NW_026100897.1:1801-2192 GCF_025091365.1 Daktulosphaira vitifoliae
AAATTTTTTCGACTTTCAAAGTGTGTTTATGTGTAATCATGTAGTTTTTCTTGAATTTTAAGTTGTTTTTCATTTAGATCTTTGTTTAATGATGTTTCACTCTTTGGTCCACTTTAAAATTTTATTGACTTTCAAAGTCTATTTATGTGTAAACATGTTGTATTTCTTAAATTTTAAGTCGTTTTTCATTTAGATCTTTGTTTAATAATGTTTCACTTTTTCGTCCAGTTTAAAATATTTTCGACTTTCAATATGTCTTTATGTGTAAACATGTTGTTTTTCTTAGATTTTAAGTTTATTCTTACTTAGGACGTAGTTTAATGATGTTTCACTTTTTCGTCTACTTTAAAATTTTTTTGACAATCAAAGGGTTTTTATGTGTAAACACTTT
>NW_026100898.1:0-2191 GCF_025091365.1 Daktulosphaira vitifoliae
ATATTAATATTAGCGGCGATGGTAGGAATATAATCTTCGCATAATATCGCGGCACTATCGCTGGCGTAGACGACGCGATGTCCGGAGTGATCCTCGGGTGTCAAAAGGTTAGCAGCGTTGATGACGACGGTGCGCGAGTGCGGATCGGTTCGTCGACGTTGTCACTTTGACAATGGGAAGAAGACTGCGGTATTATTTGCGGCGGGACGTCGTCGGCCGTGCGGCACTTCCTGGACTTTGCACCGCGGCATATAACGCAGAATGTTGGTCAGTCAAATACTCATAGTATGGCGACGGCTGATAAAGGTGGCACGAGTCGCGGGGCATTGTGTATAACGAAGCGATGCGGGGCCGTATCAGTCAAAATAAAAATTTATTGTATGTATATATATTGATAACACGCGTGCGTCTACGGATTAGAAAATATTGTTTTCGTTGAGTGGTGAGCGGGGTGGGGTGAATGTGTTACGACCGTCTAGTCTCAAGGCCGTAGACACGTGGCGAGTGAAAAGTTACAAACAACTCACAAACATACAGGTGAAACTAATATAAGCGTGTTAATAAAAAACTAGATTTTGTGTTTCATCTATAAGTTACAAAAAATACATGTACCAATAAGTTCATTACCCTATGTTAATAGCACATAATTAGTCGTGTATCTTTGTATAAATAATTGGCGATTTTTACTCATAATTTAATAGTTGATGAAACACAAATTTGAAATAATTAGTTCCATTAAAAATGTTTTCGTGTTATAAACGTGAAAAAACTTTTTCTGTTAAAAGAAGTTTTAGTGAGACATCAAATAAAACACGATGATGTGAGAATTCCATGTCATTTATGTAGTTCAACATTTTTAGAAAAATATGAATTGGTGCATCACGCTAAAAAAAAACACCGTGAGTATTACAATTATTTTATAATTAAAAAAAATGTATATAATTTAGTGAATCGCGTATTAAAAAATATAATAGATCTTGCAACGCATGGAATTCACGATAGGAAATCACGCTGATTGAGGAACTTTAATGTCATGTGGTATGTAGTTATAATAATTTGTTTAATATACATATATAGAGATAGCTAGTGTGTGTTTTTATTAGAGATTATATTTTTTTATTGTAGGAAATGAGAACGTTGTCATACAATTGAGTACTAGTGGAATGATTTGGAAGTGACATGCAATTTCTTATAATTATAATACAGTTAGGAATAAATGAACTAAACAAAAACGATTGGATGATTGTACATCAAATAATTTTCAACTAATAAGTTCATCGTTGAAAATATTTTATATTATAAAAAAAATTAGGATAAATTGATGGTTATCAATAACTTTTATTTCTGATAAAAAACAAATTGATGAAAAAATTAAAAGAATGTTTAGTAAACTTTAATGCTATAAATTTCAATTTGAGATTAGAAGTCGCCTATCATATACCCCATCAGGATAACACAAAGGAAATTTGTTAGTTAAAACTAACACTGTGAAATTATTTGACGGCAGAATTATCGAGGAGATTGTTAAAATTGAACTCGAAAAATTATATGACGAGCATGAAAACTACGCGGGGAAGGGGAGCAATTACAAATATACTCAACTGTCTGCAAACTCGTATATCAATTTGCAAAGCGTTATAAAAATAAAAAATCCGTTATAAATTCCCAAAATATTGATAATTTATTTTTTAAAAGGATGGCATTAACCAAAAAAATAAAGGTGAATNAATTTATTTTTTAAAAGGATGGCATTAACCAAAAAAATAAAGGTGAATCACATTAATATTGTCGGTAATAAATAATTATAAATCATTAAAACACGACTATGATTTTACCGGAATAAAATTTCCAACACCTTTGGATGAAATTAAAACATTTGAAAAAAATAATTAAAGGACACCTGTTAATGTTTAAGAGTTGAAGGCTATAAAAATTAGCGATACAATGAAATTCGAGCATTTAGTATACCCATTAAAAGTGATCGATGAAGAACAAGAGAACCAATATAGGTTAATTACTATTATCTAACACTGTTGGTAGTAATCATTACGCATACATTTCGGTAGATTGGTTTAAAGTAAGTCAGATGAACAAAAATAATTAAAAAATTATTTTTTGTAAAGATGCTTTTCAGGCTTCAATTTTATAGTAAAAAATATAAATTATATGAATTGGAAGCTTTAAAAGAGTA
>NW_026100899.1:0-2190 GCF_025091365.1 Daktulosphaira vitifoliae
TTCTATTAGGATAATTAATTGCGCATTGCTTCGATAGGATTTTTCCAACGGCGCCATTAACCTACGGCTCGAGTACTCACACGACCGAAAGCATCGACGTGGAAACGGGGGCCGTCTTTTAGCCCCCTGCGCCACAACAGCGTGCAAATACGTTCACTACACATAAACGCGTATGAAAAACGACGATTAATCGTTTTGTCGACCGTAAAATAAAATTATGCCGGTGCGCGCGCGTGTACTTAAAACGGGGACGAGGGCCAGTGACGATGATTCATGCGGTAACCCATCGCGGAGAGGACTAAGAGGGGACGGGATCTTCGGCCCTCGCGGTCCGACACAAAACCATTATCCATACTTTGACTTTGTCGACATAATAAAACGCGCGAATAGGAAACGTTTTCGTTTCAAATTAGCAACATGGTAATTTCGGATTTGACGGCGAAGGTACGCTGTGCTACACACAACGGAGTCGAGGACAAATACGTGGATGTTACATTAATCATTTCGCGAGATTCCGCGTTGTTATACAGACGGGAGTCAGAGAGCAAAAGGAAAAATGAAGGGCCGCAGCGAGGTCGGGTTGACGGCGGCGACAATGATTATTATTAATTCTCGCCGGGACAACGTTATACTAGTGAGTGCGGAGGGCGTGCACCTCTGACGTGATCCGACGGAACAGCTTTTCCGTCAACTCTATGCACGAAACCTCTGTCGTTGCAGCCGTACGATACCGTTCGTTCATCACACAACAACAACAACAACAGCAGCACTGCGAATCCGCACCCTCCGGCCCGCTGATCTTATCGCCGTAATATGTAAAACGCCGCGGTTTGTGTCTGCCACGAGGTAAATAGAGCACACGAATCTGCACTGTGCGCGCGTGTAATAAAAGAGGTTTTCGCGAAACGAAAACATGGCAGTTGAACCGACTGTCGGAATAAATGCAGATTAAAATTTGTTTCGGATAATATGAAACGAGGAGGTGCGCGGGGCAAAAACGATGAATATGTACAACACCGGATCGAGAGGTAGTTTTTCGGTACGCGGTTAATAAAAGATATGGATATTTATGCCGAAACGTTGTTTTATTATAAAATGTATACACACCAGAGGGACGAGCAAAGACTAGGTGGCAGGAAAGAAGAAGGTACACGATGAAAATGTAAATAAAGGTCGCCGTTGCCGCCGTACTCTTTTCATTATGAATACAATACACACGACGCAGCGGCAGCAGCAAAAGTAAACAAGGCCGCCGTGCAAAACTTTGTTGTTTTTACAACTCCACAGATTTGTTTTCAATACTCTTGTCGATCACACGAATGTAACATAATTACGTGCGCGCAACAAATACTTTTATAACGTGCAACGCAAACGGACCGGACGACGTCCAAAGTTTCGTATCGGCGGCGCAATCATCGAGTACGGTTGTTAATAGTCTTCTTGCATGAGTCACACGTGCTGCCCGTAGACACACGTCTTCATCCATTGCGTACCTATACGACAGGAAATTGTACTTATAAGCGCACCGCACTTTTCAGCACCTCTTAACGATTCCGAGATATTAAAAATAAACGTCCGCCTCCTTAATGGCGCGACTGTTAAAAACGGCGACCACCTCCGACCCATTTAATGCCACGGGCACGGCACTTGTTAGATGACGATCATTGTTATGACGTTAGCGATCGTTGCGCTAATTGTTTTGTACATACATTCAAAACTTTGACGGCGACCATCCTCTCTGCCTCCCTTCCCCTCACCGAGTATCAAGTATAATACTAACACAACAATAATAGTCGTTATTATTTATAAAATATTCATCACTTCCAAAAATATACTAACAGAGAGGCCAAATCTCACCGTGTTGAAAAGTAAAGAAAAAAAAAAAAGTCGTATTTGATATCAAGAGTTCTCTAAATTACAATCATGTATTCCATTCGGATATCGCGTTCTTTTGACGACAACATAATCCTTTGACGGCTTTTTTTCTTTCTACATTTTGAGATGAAAAAAAAAATGCAGTCGCCTCATTTGCGGATCTATTATTTACAATGTCTTTTGCTTTTTTGAATAGGTAAAACAAGAGGAGCGCCTTTGACGAACACAAAAGACACCTTGATTGCGGCGAGTAGCCCTTGGGCGGCAATTGGATGTGCATAATACGGGTGAGGATTTCTTTATTTTAATCCCGCA
>NW_026100900.1:0-2190 GCF_025091365.1 Daktulosphaira vitifoliae
AAATTATAATATTAAATTATAGAAAATAAATTTTATACTTAATATAATTACCATAATAAGTATTTATTTATATTGTATTCTTATAAATAAAAGAACTAATCAGGTATGAATTAAGGAAACAGAAGTTTATTTTGCTTTTGAAATAATCCATCAATTTCTTAAAATTATACACTATGTACATGTTTGCATGGAAGCGTTTCTTATGATATTGATTTTAATCACTATTAGATATCATCTATACTTGTTCCAACTCTTTATTTTTTGTCTATTACTACATTTTTTCTGCATTCACTGAACTGATTATTTTCAATGATACATCAAAAGATCATACATTGTTTTAAGTTGAAGACATTACATTTATAATGTAAAATATTTCTTTCATTCCTTGAATATCTAAAAAAATTACACTATTTATAATCGGTAAATTTTTATATTTTTTAAAACTTTTTTTATTTAAATCTATCATAGCTTTTTTTAAAAATAGATGAATTAAAACAATTTTATTCATAAATACTTTAGGTGTTTCCTTTTTATTTGATAAAACGTTTTTTTGAAAATCTAATCCTTTACCTGCCCACGGGGGGATGGAAAATAGCAACTTTTACACAAAATTTAACTTTTTTGAAAATGTTCCGAAAGAACTACGTAACATATGTTAAATTAAAGTTTGGGTTACATACTATAAGTTAAAAAAAATGTTCTTAAGTCTGTTTCTGTAAACGACATTTGAATTTAATCGAAAAATNCTATAAGTTAAAAAAAATGTTCTTAAGTCTGTTTCTGTAAACGACATTTGAATTTAATCGAAAAATGTTATTATTGTGTAAAAAGATCACTGTTATTCGTGTTGTTTTCCATATAAATTTTTTTTTGTGAATTATTTAAGTCAATATAATAGATCAAACAGTATAGTTAAATAGGAAAAGGGATAAGTGCCCCCATTTATCTCTCTATTTTATAATATATATATATATATATATATATAATAATAAAAATGTTACAAAAGGTAGATATAAATATTTTTAGGGAGAATTTTTGCTGCTTTTAATGTCACAGTAAGTACATTATAAGGAATAGACTGCCTTTTCAAAAAAAAAAAATATTTTAGCTACCAAAGGTTTATGATAAAGTTCATTAATAATTAACTCACGGAGGTCAGGATAATCGAATTAAGAAAGTAAATTTTCTTTTCTTTTTTTGATGTATCATTACTTAAAATTTTGATTCACCTTTGCTATAGAGTTAAAAAAATATGCAACTACATTATAATTTTCTTACGATTTCTCCGTAAAAAATCTTCGTGCGCACTCGATCCACTTCTCCTGCCAATTCTGGAATACGTACTGGAACCCTTTCTGTCACTCTATTGGAAATCGCTTATACATTTTATAAAGACACGTCTTTTAACTTAAACAAAATTAATTATAACGTTAGAATAATAATTTTTTGTATCATTGCCAAAAAGAAACAAGAATGTAATTTAATTTTTACAGTGATACAAACATACTTAACTAACTAACATATTTACTGTATACATAAGTTTGAAAAGTCTAATTTATTGTTTTCAAGGTCTTGAAATTTGAACCAATGATTTTGTTGTTACGATCAACAGTATATCATGAAATATAATTTAAACTAGAATTTCTTTGTAACTAAAATATATTTTTGAAACATTTATATATTGTATTAGTGCCTAACTTATGTCGTTAAATAAAATATGAGCAGTCAAATTTTATTTTTTTATNAACTTATGTCGTTAAATAAAATATGAGCAGTCAAATTTTATTTTTTTATTTAAGGGGAGTTGGTTGCCTATCGTAAATCGCCGTTTAAACAACCATACTACTACGTTAAGTATATATAGAATATTATATAATTACATTATAACGAAAATTTTGTTATATGCTGTAAACAATAAATAGTTCTTAGATGTCAAAGTAAATAAGTAAATAGTGGATAAAAAAAATATTGTAAGTATAACTAAAGGTACGAATTTGACTAAACAGTCTATATTCAATCTATGTTTTAATAAAAAAGTTTTTTGCTATTGGGTATAATATAAATATAAAATGATCATGATTTTATTGAATACAAAATTACATTAATTTTTTCAACCAAGTTCAATAGTTTTGATTTTATAATAATCAAAAACCAGAGTTTCATGTGGTTTATGTAGTGTATAATTTTTCA
>NW_026100901.1:0-2189 GCF_025091365.1 Daktulosphaira vitifoliae
ATACATAACACTAAAGAGTAATACATAATTAAAAAAAAGCACCTCTCATAAATTTTATTCTGAAATGTGGTAAATACTTATGTCTATCTATAATAGTTTTTGCTAGATTACTCTAAAGTTTAATAAAGTATAAAGGTAAAGTATAAATCAAATATCAAAGTGTATTCAGCAAATCACTTGTAAACCTTGATTTTAATTATAATGTCGTATTATTATTTATGTAATTATTATAGAAATAATTAATTATACAATTGTCATTCTTTAAAATTAATTATACCATCATATTTATCATTGAGAAATATATAAAATTTTATTATGTTATTAGTTTCAAAATAAAAATTGTTTTAAAAATTAAATTAAATTTTAAATTATTTCAAAATAAAACAACACTGAAAAAGTATATAAAAAAACCATGGTTAGTTACGAATTTTCGAAATGTTTATATATTATTTGTATTAAAAGCCTTTTTTTGCTTTATATTTACTAAAAAAGTACAAAGTTAATGTTTTTAATTCTTATAATATTATATATTTGTTGGTTAAAGTTCAATAATTGTAAGTTAAATCAATAAAAAAAATAATAATACTTGAAAATTCAGCTTTTATTTTGAAAAATGACACTCAAACTCAACTTAAAAGATTAAAAAAATCAGTTAAAAATGATGGAATCTTCCTAAAATGTTCACAAGTCTTATTAAAAACCATAAAATCATTTAAGAAAGTTAAAAAAAAATTGATTTTTTTATTATGTTTTTGATATAATTTTTGCATCATTACTCATTAGTAATTATCTCAAAAACTAGATGTGATAGATAAAATCTGAGGCCAAATTCGGAATCAACATTGAAATTTCTTTAAAAATTCATATAAAAGTTGAAAACAATAAAATAGCTGTTGTCCTGTGTTATTTCTAAAAAACACAAATTTTAATGAATTAAAATAATTTAAATTTAAAATACAGAAAAAATAAACTAAAATCTATTACATAGTATCATGAATATAATTTTTATTTCTAGGAATTGAATTAAAGTTAGTTGATGAAGGCAATGAAATTGTAAATGAAGAGTTTGATAAAATTGTATTGTATAATTTTTTGGAGAGTGATTGTATAATGCCTGCTCAATTAGTATTGGAATGTTCATTAAGTGATATGTGGTTTCCCCTATTGAATATTGATGTTGCTATGATAGTGAAATCACATTTTCACAATGCATCCATATATAAATGTATTATAACTGGTAAAGACGAAATTGGACGAAATTCAGTAAAAATGATTGAAAAAGATTCAAACATTGATATTGCTGATTCTATTCTTAAATCTGGTTTTGGTCAACGTTTAGAATCTGTAATGAAAACTGGTAAAAAATTATTTATATATCTTTTTTTTAATATTTTCGGTTGTCTTTATTTTTCTACTCCTTAATTTATGATAAGATTTATTTACTCTTTCTATCATCACAAGTTGTACCATTTTAAAAACAATTCACTAAAACTTCCTCCATAATAAGCAAAAAAACAACTTAAAGTATTCAATTTTATAGGTTATAAAATATTACAGGCCTAATGTTTTTATTTTAAAATTAGGTAAATTTATTAATAGAACTATTTATATTATAATCTCTAAAGTCAATAAAAATTCCCGCATGGTATACCTAATTTTGGTAACGGTGTGACAAGCCTGCGGACCTCAGTCATTGGCGTAGGAAGGTGGCACTCCCATCGCCCAATGCAATAAGGTGCATTGCAGTTGTCCTACCCTGATTTTAGTTAATTGGAGTAGTCTGGTTCTCCAGGTTGGAGGTTATGCGTTGAGCCAATAACCCAGCCATATAAAAAAAAGTTATGTTCAGGACTCGAAAATAAGCCTTGGAATAGATTTTACGGAAAAAAAAAGGAAACTAGTAATAGGAATTACTATGAGGTACATGGAACATAAGAACCTTGTACAAACCAGGAGCGACTTTGGATTTAGTAAGAGAAGTAGAAAAATATAAGATGAAATGTGTGATCTTACAAGAAATTAGATGGGAAGATACTGGAACAACTAAAGTATCCCAAACAGCCATTTTTAATGGTAAATGTGAACATCCTCACAAATTGGGGACCGGATTTGCTATATACGAGTCAATAATCCACACAGTCCAAGAATTTAGACCATAACAATAACAACCGAAAAATTTTATGTAGTTT
>NW_026100902.1:0-2189 GCF_025091365.1 Daktulosphaira vitifoliae
TGGTAAATACTACTTTGGCATATTTATAAAAATATATTTTTAAGATGAAGAAAATTAAACAAGACCCACCCAACTCATCAAAAATAATTTGCCCTAGTTAGTCCAATAGTCAATAGATTGGAAGTTAAAACTCCACTCGAGTAATATGTACTGGAAACGTTTAAAATTATATATTAATATAAAGAACTGCATTATAATGACAACACACAGTTTATTTTACTTATGGAGTTGATCCAATAATTTGTAAAAAAAACTCTAAGTTTTCATTGATATTAGGACGAGGCTCTTAATAATTAAAATTTGTTTATTTAATCAGAGCATATTTTAGATAACAAAGCAACGTAAAGATTACCCAGTTAAATACAGTCGCCGAATAAAAAATTTATTTGAGATGAATATTTCTTTTTTCTTTTTAAGGTATTAATTTACAATTATAGAATGTTATGTAAAAATAATGTTGACTAATTACATTTTTTTAATATATTTTCTGATATCATTAGATTGAAGAATAATTCAAGCAGTGTAAGTTACTCCCGTTTAAATAGAACCTGAATAAAAACCAAATTCCACGTGGAATATCTTGAAAATAATTTTTTATTTTGATGATTTGAACTTATTAAATTGCATAGATTATCATAAGGTATTTTTATTTTATTTTAATAGAATAACAGATAGGAACTAATAAAATATTATTTTAGTTACAACATACATTCATAACGTAATAATTACTTACAATTAAATAATTCCTTTGATGAAAATATAATATTAAATGACTATATAAGCTTAATAATACATTTTCATATTTTATAAAGAATATACAATAAATTATTTTGCTTCTATAGAAAAACACAAATATGTATTTATATTTCATAAGTGTACATGCAGACTTAATTTTGTATAATTCACTCTTGTGTTCTTAAATTTACGAATTATCAAAATTAATATTGTATAAAATTCCTTATTTCTTGTTTAATTGGAATTAGTTTTACATTTTTCATACATTATAGTTATAAGTGTATATTAAAAACAATGTCAAATCTATATCTTGAAAAAGTGACTAATACGGTTTTAGCATTCGAACAGTTGATTAAATATGGTGATGAAACCAATATAAGTAAACAAATTATTCAACGGAAAAAAATAAAAGAACTTATTTTTGAATTGAATCGACCAACTCAAATAGTTAGTCCAACAACAGATGTATACGCAAACGAAACAGTTTTTAATAACACAGATTCAGTAATTAATACAAACAAAGAAATAAAAAAAAACTCAGCACAGTGGGGTCGTGGTATAGTTGGGTCCAGTATAAATGATATCTGAAAAACGCTTTGTTGCAAATCTGTCGGTACTGTTTAATTTTAAGAAATTGGTTGATTATTCCAAAAGCAAAATTAGCTCCTATTTCTTTCATTATTCTTAATTAATAGTTCTATGATTTCTAAGTATAATATATATAATTAAACATCTATTATAGCAGTTTGATGTAGGTTCGTATCGAAGCTAAAATAAGGTCACAAAATATAATCACTTTGTTTACCCCTAAAAATTACTTTATAGGTGTTTTTGCTGGTAGGATTAATAAAACATTAAAAATACGAAACCTGAAATTTGGCACAGAACTTTTTTGATAATAATTTGTTATTAGTTATGAATAAATGGTCTACAAAAAATTTTCATCAGAGTAAAAAAGATACTTTTATTTTCATGCTAATTTCAAATCAGCAATTATATGTTTTCCATCACCAATAATTTCTTATCAAAAATAATGAGTTGTCAAATATTTTAATACAACGTTTGTTCCCTCTAACGCTGAGTTTAATCAAATAAGGATTCAGTTTTATNCAATTAATTTAATACAACGTTTGTTCCCTCTAACGCTGAGTTTAATTAAATAAGGATTCAGTTTTATAAAATTTCATTGTGCTGAATTTTTGATACACGACTTTAACATATATTATAATATCTTATTATAATACACTATAATATATTGGATCATAGTGTATATATTAATACAATATTGTATTGATATATACTCCAAAAATGTTTATATAAAGAATATTACATTTCTTCTAATTAAAAGACATTTTAATTTAGTTTATGTATTAGAAATTTAGGTCCATGAGACTAAATAATACATTTAAACAAAAAATTCTTAATGTTAGATAAAAATAAAATGTATTATGATA
>NW_026100903.1:0-2188 GCF_025091365.1 Daktulosphaira vitifoliae
TTTATATTGCTTTTAAAATAATGATATTCAAATCTAATATTGTTGGATGTTTTTTTTAGAAAAACTAATTTTAGCAAAATTGATGCTAGGAATCAATTGTTAACAATGTTTATTTTTATAAAAATATGTATTACATCAGTGAATAAGAAATTTTTTTTCCATTTGACTTAATAAAAATAGTCATTTATCAACCAAACCCAACCATGTCTCTTGGTTGCTCTAAGGCTTGCCTTTATTTGGTGTTAAATTAACAAAAATAGTATAAACAGTATTAATTAGAGATTGAATGTATTACTTTAATGTTGTACATACTTAGAATCAGTTGGCTCAACAATAAATTTTTCATATGCTACAATTGGTCCTTTTGGAACATGTAGTCTAACAGCATCAATACAATATCTAGTAGCTTGTGTAGCAGCTGAAAAACCAACTAACTGGGTAGCAAATGGATGATTTGGTGATTCCAAGCCCCTAAAATAATAAATAAAAAATTAAATAATTAATAATAATGTTTACAAAATTTATTTATATACCAAATAACATACTTAACATTACATTTTCCAAAAACTTTTTGAAATCCTTCTCGGACAGCACTAACAACAATTTCTTTTTCTGAAGCAATAATGACATCGGTATTTTCAAAATTTAAAGCTAAAAAAATAAATTATCTTGAAAACTTGTTGAATTATATCTAAATTATAATAAATAGAATGTACATAGTTAAATTTCATTAAAAATAAAATTTTCAAGTGCCAGGAATATTATAAATCTAAAATAGTAACTACTAGTTTCAGCACTAACCCAACATGTTTTATTTAAAAATGACTATAAAATAAAACAAAGAATAAATAGATAAAAAACATTATAATGTTTAAATTAACTTAAGTATAAAAATAAAATATAACTATTGAGTTAATGTGAATTTTATGATCTAATATTTATTATATATTTTAGCTTCGATGCGAAGCTGAGGAGGTAATGGTTTTTACTATGATGTGTTTTTTTGTGTCTGTTACCACTTTTTCTCAGCTCTCACCGAACGGATATCTTTCAACAATACGTCAAAAGATCACAAAAATTGAAAAAATTTCCCTCGTTCGAAAAAATCGCTAATTTTTTTAATTTATTTTACTAAAAACTGCCGTAACTTTTTCAAAAATGAACATATCAATATAAATTTTTTTTTAAACTTTTTAAAAAAAATGTAATTCAAAATATTGGCTTGGTTGTATAGCAATTTGTGTATATTCTAAATCCTCTTATACATAACAAAATAATCCCATTTTCAAAAAATTACATAAAAATATAAAATTTAGACTATTCTTGCTGCTTGGTTTAAAAAAAATTAGTCATAGTAACCGTTTATACATTTATTAATAACGACGATTTTCCCTTTAAAATCAGTTTTCAACATAATTAGAATTCAGACCTATAATAAAAATCGAATAGGGTAATAATTCTTAGTGTTTAAAGTAATAATCAAAAATGGCTAAATTTATAACACGTATAATTAGATGTGTCAAGAAGAAATTTGGAATAAAAAAAAATATTAAGGGTAATTTTTTGTACTTTCAAACGATTATTAATTTGATTTTACTATTTATGATAAATTTATTTTGTAGTTAACTTAATTCTTATTAACGTTATATTTTATTCAGTGACATCAGTAGACTGTGAATCACAGACTATTACGTTGACAGAAGATGTAATGGTTCAAGTAGAATGTGTACCACAATCACATAACTTAGTTTCTCAAGTTGAGGGGATTAAAAACGCAACATCTCAGACCTCGATATTATTTTCTGAAAAATTTACTCAGACTAACTATTATGTTGTGTTTAATATATCTGAAACGCAAACAGATAAATTCGATTTGATAAATTGCGGAATACAAACTGTTCTATTATCAGAAGATATAATTTCAAAAATACAATCCACGGCAGAATCTCATAAATCAAATTCATTATCCAAAAATTATACGAACAGCAATGCTTTACAGTGTTCCATCTTGTCTATTCCAAATGATCCTCATTTGGACATTTTGAAAGAATTGTCTTTAGAAGGTATGTTTAATTTAAAATTGAGACACGATTAATTATATACAGTATTTTTTTTAGATTATGATACCGTTGAAGAACAAAGTAATCTAAAAATAACGTATCTCTCTCAAGAGGAGAATGATACACAC
>NW_026100904.1:0-2188 GCF_025091365.1 Daktulosphaira vitifoliae
AAAGCAAATGTAATATACTTTATTATAAAAATAAAAAATTTTGAACTTTATTTGGTCTGAACGCTGAAAATGGCTACCGTATGCTATATTTGTGTTAAAATTCTCGATTTTATATTTTACACTTTTAACTTTATGATTCTAAAACTTTTTAAAAATGTATGGATCATTATAATTTTTTTAAAATAAGTACTATTTATATTCGTCTTTTATGCTATATACTTTTATTTTTAAATCGGACAAATTCCCTTTATACAGGGGGGGTTAGAACTTTAAAATGCATAAAGAATAAAGAACTTTTTCAACTTAATTTTTGAAAGTGTTCCGGAAGTACTGACACTTATAAATATGTTTTAAATTAAAGCTTATATAATATAATATAATATGAAAAAAAATTGGACTTTATTTTGCTTTTATGGTAAAAACGGATATCAAAGTTAATAATTAAAAATACTATTTTTGTAAAAAATGACAGTATAAAATTAATAATTATCAATTTCACTCTATATTTAATTTCTATAATAAATGTATATTCATATATTACACTTATAAATCATAAAACTTGTAATCAGGATATAAATAAGGAAATAGGAGATAATGTACCTTTTGGANCCGAATTTGAAGTCCGTTTGGCCCGGTCACCCTTCAGATTTGAGTAAAATACAAAAAACCAAAAATAGGCAAAAAATTGCAAAAAACTGCAATCAAAGCGATGAAAAAAATTTTGTGGACCCTGATCAAGTATGATGTTTATGTATTTCAATTTACTAATTTTATTAGTAATAAACGTAATTATAATAAACGTTTTATTTTAAAACGTTAATGGAACAAGAAAACTTCAGATTCAAATTCAGTGGAATAAAATACATAAAAATCATACTCAATCTGAATCCAAAAAATTGTTTTCATCTCGATAATTTCGATTTTTCATGATTTATTACAATTTTTGGGTTTTTTTGCTATTTTTCAAATGTTGACGACTCAACGGGCTACTTAACTTTCAGTTTAAATTCATTAAATTGAAATACATAAAAATCATACTTGATTAGGGTCCACAAAATTTTATTCATCGCNCATCATACTTGATCAGGGTCCACAAAATTTTTTTCATCGCTTTGATTGCAGTTTTTGGCAATTTTTTGCTTATTTTTGGTTTTTTGCATTTTACTCAAATCTGAAGGGTGACCGGGCCAAACGGACTTCAAATTCGGATTCAGCGGGTCAAAATACATGTCTGTAGGTGGGTCCGGTCAAAAGTACAGACGACTTTTTTTTTTGTGTGCCGGTGTTATCAATTTCACTCTATATTTAATTTCTATAATAAATGTATATTCATATATTACACTTATAAATCATAAAACTTGTAATCAGGATATAAATAAGGAAATAGGAGATAATGTACCTTTTGGAATAATCCACCAATTTTTTAAAATTAAACACTATCTACAGATTTGCATTAAAGCGTTTTTTATGATAGTTATTTTAATCACTGTCAGATATCATCTATACTGGACCCAACTATGCCACGTCCCCACTGTGCTGGATTTTTTTAGATAGTTTTTAAGTGCACGTGCTTAATTTGAATATTTTTAATGATGTTCATGNGTGCACGTGCTTAATTTGAATATTTTTAATGATGTTCATGTTTTTAGGTAGGTTTTATTTACTCAAATTTGACTTCATCAAAATATTAAATTTCTCATTTCATTATCACTTAACCGTTTTCACCTTTACGGGTTTTATTACTGTTGTTATATATATAATTAAGGTCTTTTTCTAAAAACAATAGCTTGTGTTAAAGAGGATGCGGAATATTATAAAGCTCATCGTAATGCAATCGAACCCGTTACTTTTGAGTATCAAGTTCGATAAATAAAAAAGTGAAATTTAATATATAAGGTTAATATTTTAAGTTAACTATACATCATTTTAATTAAAAATAAAAAATTGTTAATACTTATCATAAAAGTACCTTAGTAAAATTTTAGTTGTTTCTTTAATATATATACTTAAATTTACTTTTATCAATAAAAGAATATTGTTATGAAATCAATTTTTTTTTGATTTTTAAGTTTAAACTAAAATTTATTTTACTTAAAAACGTACTGTAAATAAATAAAAACATAGAATTGTTGTAATTATTTGTTTATGCCCGTTAAAAATTTAATTCCCTCGGGATCTTTTCATTCAT
>NW_026100905.1:0-2179 GCF_025091365.1 Daktulosphaira vitifoliae
TTGTGTATTTAATTAATTAAATTATTTATTATAATTTAAGAGTAAAAAGATCTACAACATAGTGTCAGGTGTAAATTAAATTCAATATCAAGTAGATATAAATTAAATTATAATTTACTTCTTATAGCTGTAGACAAAATATTTACTAAAAAAATTATAAAAAAATTAGCGGCTAACTTAAAGACACATCAAGATCTAAATAAGAAATTCCTGTATATTAATATTATATATCCATCTTACCAGTAAAAACTGAAGTCCTATTGTTATCTAAATAACAAATAAGTCAAAATAATATACTTTTATTAATATCAAGTGGATATAAATCAAATAATAATTTACTTCTTATAGCTTCCAATAACTTATTTACTAAAAAAAATACAATATATGTTTAATATTATTTGAACGATCTTATATGTTCAAACTTTTAAATGTATAAATATAGTTTTTTGAATATCTCACGAATAAATTTCATAAAGATAATTTATGCATAAAGAATTTTGTATATTGAAAAAGTTTTTTCAATCTTAGATTTTGAAAATTGTATGAAAATTTTGGCTACTTTAAATATAGTTAAACTTGTCCAAACAGGTAACATTATCGTAAGGAAACGTAAAATGAGAAGGTACTGGTTTAATAATTATGTGATTTTTAATTATTTATCCATATAAATTCTAAACTGATTTTGTAACTTTATGCTAAAGAACGGTAGCATAGTGGGCTCGCGGCACAGTGTGAGGGTGGCATAGTTGAGACTAGTATAGATGATATCTGACAGTGATTATTATCACTGAAACGTTTCGATGCAAATCTGTAGATAGTGTTTAATTTTAATAAATCGATTGATTATACCATAAGCAAAATTCTAACTCAAAAAGAATTAAGGAAAAATTATATAAATTTAGTTAAATACTTACTCAAAACTTGATAAATTCCATCTAAACAAGTATAAAAAGAACTCTGAATGTTTAAACGTATTTGGATTTCAAAAAAGATTGAAAGAAATGCGATATTTATTAATTAAGTAAAAAATACTTAAAAAAATTAATTTATTATTCTCAAACGTTATATATTTAAATTTTATGTAGGAAAATTTAGCGTCGAACATGATCCAAATAATAATTTCTATGTGAATAAATAACATTTGCCCTTCTTACCAATAAAACCTGAAGGTGTATTGATATCTAAATAATAAAATATTTTTAGTATTATCCAGTACATATAAATCCATTAAATTGTTATTTACTTCTCATAGCTTGGAACAAAATATGTACTAAAAAAATAGAATATATTTTTAATTTTATATGTATGATTTTATATGTTCAAAACAATAAATGTATAAATATATTTTTTTAAATATCTCATGAAAAATATACATTAAAATTAATTTATGTATAAAGATTTTTGTATATTAATAACATTTTCATTTTTACATTTTGAAAAATTTTGAATACATTCAATATAGCTATTAACAATTATATGATATTTTTAATATTTTTCCATAAGATTTATTTTCTAACGTTATATTTTTCATTTTTTGTAAGAAAAATTAGCCACTGACTTTTTAAGACCTAAATAAAAAATTTTTTATTTATTAATAACATTTTCCCTTCTTACTAATATTATTTCTTGTCGTATCGAGATCTAAATAATAAATAAATTAGAACAAAATAATAATTAGAATAAAATATTTTCAGTATTATATAGTGCATATAAATCCATTAAATTATTAATTACTTCTTATAGCTTCGTGTATGTCATTAACTAAAAAACAATTTATTTCATATATTTTTTTTTTCTTACAAACTTATACAGGATGATTCTTTATCATAATCAACTCAATTATTCACACAGTAATAATAATTTAAACATTTTGTTTTCTGGTTTTTTTTAGTTACACATTATTCTTGAATTATTAACTATATAATACTTTTTAAGTTCATTTCTTATGTCATGTAAGGGCGTAAACTTTGTTTTTTTAAATGGAAACAAATATTTTTAATTTAATAGTAAATGGCATTTGAATTTGTATGTAAGTATATTCGTTTATTAGATATAAACATTTAAAGTTTCAAATTTTTGAGTTAATATACATGTATAATACACAAAGAATTACAAATACAGGTAGTTAATTGGTTTTTTATGAGTTCAATATATGCAGGTACACAGCTTTGGTATTATC
>NW_026100906.1:0-2175 GCF_025091365.1 Daktulosphaira vitifoliae
AGGTGAAGGGTGATGCGGGGGGGGACCAGAACTCTCTATTTTACCCTACTGATGTTGCTTTTAGAATTGCCTACTTTAAAACAAAAAAAAAATTGGTTGGGAATTTTTTCTGCTATTCACCAAAATTACTCCTTCGTCGACTAGAATGAATCCTTAAGTAGAAAAATTTATAAGAATTAAAACAATGTTATTTTTAAGATTAATATGCAGTCAGGAAATTTTATAATTACTATTTACAGTATATTTATCAGAAAAACTCATTATTTTTTTGCATTTTTATCGTAATAGAACACTTAAANCTATTTACAGTATATTTATCAGAAAAACTCATTATTTTTTTGCATTTTTATCTTAATAGAACACTTAATAAGAAATCATAATATCATTTCTAAGTAATTTTTGGTAATATTTTGAATCACTCTTGTGGGCAGGTAAAGGGTTAGATTTATAAAATAAAACCAAATGATAGATAAAGACATGCATCTAAATAAAAAAAA
Organism: Daktulosphaira vitifoliae; assembly: GCF_025091365.1. Lineage (NCBI taxonomy): Eukaryota > Metazoa > Arthropoda > Insecta > Hemiptera > Phylloxeridae > Daktulosphaira > Daktulosphaira vitifoliae. The sequence goes on from NW_026100906.1 coordinate 498, forward strand.
AATATACTGATTTGGTCATTTTTGATAAAATTATAACAGTCAACAAAGTTATAAGTTCTATACACTGGACTACAAGGAACTTTCATCAGAAACAAAAATATACTATTCTAAACCAATTTTTGCGATATTTCCAATGTGCAAATTGTTCAAAATGTTCAAATGTGCAATTAGACTTTTTCTATCACTTCTAATTTCTAATATTATTAATAAATAGTATTGACATATAAAAAAACCCAGCAAAGTGGGGTCACGGCACAGTGGTGACGTGGTATAAATGGATCAAGTATAATGATATCTGACAGTGATTAAAATCACTATAAAAAAAAAACGCTTCGATGCAAATCTTTAGATAGTGTTTAATTTTAAAAAATTGGTGGATTATTCCAAAAGCTTCATAAACTGCTAGTTCCTTATTAATATCCTGATTAAGACAAAGTATGTAGAATAAAAAAGAGATTATTAGAAAATAGTATTTCCCATAAAAAAATTATATTGATCAATACACTTTTCAATAAGTTATAGCATTATAATGTTAAAAATGTAAAAAATAAAATTGAGAATTTTCACACAATAATAGCATTTGGTAGCCATTTTCACCTTGAAGATAAAATAAAGTCCGAAATTTTTTTTTTCCATGATAAAGTATATTACATTAGCTTTAATTTAAGATATATATAAAAGTGTCAGACTTTCCGGAACACTTTCAAAATTTAAGTTGAAAAAGTCAATTTTTTGTGAAAAAGTTGTCATTTTGAATCCCCCCCTGTAGGCAGGTAAAAAGTCAGATTTATAAAAAAAATATACCAAATGATAGGTAAAGACATCATGCATCTACAAAAAAAAGAATTATATTGATCCATACATCTTTCGAGAAGTTATAGCATTATAAAGTTAAAAATATAAAAAAGAATTTTTTTACAAAAATCGTATTTTTTTTATTAAGTTTAATGTCTGTTTTCACCATGAAGATAAAATAAAGTCCGAAATTTTTTTTTACCATTATAAAGTATATTACATTAGCTTTAATTTAAGATATATATAAAAGTGTCAGACCTTCCGGAACACTTTCAAAAGTTACGTTGAAAAAGTTCTACTTTCTATATGCATTTTTATGTTTTGAATCCCCCCTGTATTTAGGGAAATGGTCCGATTTAAAAAAACAGTATGTCGAATGAAAGATCTATATAAATACTACTTCTCATAAAAAAATTGTAATGATTCATACATTTTTCAAAAAGTTATAGCATAATAAAGTTAAAAATGGAAAATACAAAATCGAAAATTTTCACACAAAAATAGCATTCGGTAGCCATTTTCACCATGAAGATAAGATAAAGTCCGAAATTTTTTTTTTTCATAATAAAGAATATTACATTACCTTTAATTTAAGATATATATAAAAGTGTCAGACTTTCCGGAACACTTTCAAAATTTAAGTTGAAAAAGTCAATTTTTNACACTTTCAAAATTTAAGTTGAAAAAGTAAATTTTTTGTGAAAAAGTGGTCATTTTAAATCCCCCCTTGTGGGCAGATAAAGGGTCGGATATGACAAAAATATATACCAAATGATATGTAAAGACATCAAGCATCTATATAAAAAAAAAATTATATTGATATGTTCATTTTTGAATAATAAATATTAATAATTATGTAGTAATGGCCATTTTCACCACGAAA
>NW_026100907.1:0-2174 GCF_025091365.1 Daktulosphaira vitifoliae
ACACACACACACACACACACATTATTTTAATGTGTAAAATGTATGTTTAGTAATGATACGATGTGTTACGTCAGTTTCGACGCGCCACAGTCAACTAACAATACGACAAATGTACTCATAAACGTCAATGTTCCTTCTTATTTATTTTCTTCAATCTTTTTTTTTTTCATTTAGAATAACACAATATTATCACTTGGGATTAGCGCGAGCTGAACCTGTCGTCATAAATCGAACAACGTCGTTTCAGGCGGATAAAATATAGAAAAGTTTGAAATAAAAAATAACGTTCAAAAAACACAACCGGTTCGGATCCATCGTAATGGATCCCAACAGTTGCCGACGCATCTCACAGACAGTTTTATTGTCTGCCTCGCGTAAAACGTACATCCCATTTACTCATCTTTAAGTTTTTTCTTAATTATTCCAATTATTATTATTACATGACTATAATTATGTAATGCGCAGTAAAGACACGATAATTAATGACCAAAAAGTCGTTGCAGATATGGTAATCGTTTTCGTGTTATCTAAACTAAATACGTTATAATTTTTAATAAACAAGAATAAACCCTTAGAGATGTCGAATCAATGACTGTCTCTACGCGACACTGACATATTGCATTGTATTTTTGTCAATTATTTGGTTGATATTGGTTAGACGTTGACGCGAGTAGACGGTCCGACATTAGGCTGAAACTGAATAGTATACAAGCTGCTTGTTAGCACAGTCGAGATAAACTCGGACGGGATGTGGCGAGGGACTACTAGAACTCCTTAAATACAGTTAACCCTCACTCGGTATCTTCTCGATCCGAGCTTACTGTCAGGCACACATAACATTATTTGTAAAGGCCCGGTCGAATTTATTATGTATAGCTTATGAATCGTAAAGGATGCGCCTCGTCTATATTGTCCATGTCCATCTCTACTATCGTAAATGTCTTATGAACATGTGCGCGTACGTCATAAATCTGTCAGGACCTCGTTAATATTTTACCATATTATTAGTGGACTACGATACAACTATTGTTTCGGCTGCTTTGTAGATGCCGACTTGAAAAAAGAAAAGTTTTTACGTTAAGTTTGTTTAAAGGAGAACAATATTAATAGATTGTTTATTAGGAAAAATAAGTTTTGGTTCGCCCGCGATTACATAGTTGACGGTATTGAATGAAAATTTTTTATTTCGAACGAAATGATAAATGCAATAATTTTTAAAGAACCCGTAACATTTTATAACGGTACTTTGAGTAAATTTAACTGTAAATTATTTGAACTCAAAAGCATTAATCAAACATTTACGACGGATGACTTGGAAAATCTAAAATAAACGCGAAAATGTCAAAAACCAGTGTCAGTTATCAGTACGAAATATCTCATCTGATAATGAAAACAACCACTCTCGTCTGATAGAAATTATCTAATCGTATAAGTTTTTACAGATTCTGAAAAATATATAATATTAAAAATGACTTTAAAAAGTAAAACAATACTTACTAGTTACGTTGTGGTTTACGCTATTTACACACGTATGCGTATGATATTTTATCTGTTAGTATAATGATGTCCGGGTCGTCCGTACTACAATGCTATAAAACTTCTCAGAAAACACTGATGTTTATTATAATACAGTTCAATGGGAATTTCTAGATATATAACCGAGTATTGTTCTTAAAGAAACGGCTCCTGTCCTACGGTAGTCACCGTACGGAGACGAAGCCAAGACGCAGCGCAGAAGCATTTAAAAATAATATTATATAATATAGAAAAGAATACGACGGCTGTTAATCGCTAGCTAAAGATCAATGCGCATAAGGTAAACTGTTAAGAAAGGCTGTCAAATGACTTGAACGAGTGCCAAGTACATTGTGCAATATTTAAATATTATTGGAAATAACTTTTTGCGCGAACCTTTCTGCTACCAGAGACGATTGCTGGACATTGATAAAGATGTCATGATCATGATTGGGAAAATAACTGCAACCCGTTCGTTGTAGATTGACTGTGACACCGATCCTGATATCACTGATACACAACAAGTTAAACAGACTGTCACAAACACACATTACTGTATGTCTATACAGTCAATGCTGTGCACCCTCTATTTGGTCATGCTGAGCATACTTTTACACTTAGATGACACGCAACACACCAATGCACAAATTAAAGAGAAA
>NW_026100908.1:0-2173 GCF_025091365.1 Daktulosphaira vitifoliae
AAAAAAAAAAAAAAAAAAAAAAACACATCATAGTAAAATTAATACCTCCTCCGCTTCGTATCGAAGCTAAAATTACATTAGCTGATTTTATGAAAGTGACTACCTTCTGCTTTAATGATTTTAGCACAAATTTATGTCATTCTTTTGGCAAGTTACAAAATTTAAATATATTTACCACTTTTTTGTAATCGACTAACAACCATTTTTGTCATCTGTAATGCCATCCCATCAATGACACAACATTTTCTCAAATCTGATTACTTTACAATCATTGCTATGTTGTTTATTCTCATAGTGATTGAATAAGTATTAGTCGATGTATAGATGAATAATTAATTATGGACAGTGAAAAATGGCAAAACGAAAAGAATTAAGTGCGGAGAAATGAGTTTATAGCGTTAATTTTCAAAAACAAGATAATTCATACTAAGATATTGTTAAAATATTGTGTATAATATTTCATATTCGTTTTAAATTGATTAAAATATTATATTATATCTACAATATTAATTAGAACTTCTTTATTTTTTAAATAAATTAGAAATTTTAACTATCTAATGTTAAAAAAATTAACAATTAATTTTTACTTATTATACTTAAGGGATAAAAACTGGCAAAATTTTATTGTGTGTGTAATTAACGACAAAAAATTTTCTATTAAGTAACTAATTACTAACTTAGTTAGACTAACTTTTTCATATTTATAACTGAATAATATATGATCATATATGAATAACATACCTAGTATATTTATTATTAAGGGTATTTTATTTAAATATTAAGAAATGAAGAATTTTTTGCGTTTAAAGAAAGAGTCTATTTTTGATGTCACACAACAATATACGTGTACAAAATAGTAATGTATAAAAATCATTTAACATATTTTAAATTACATTATTTAATAATATGTCAATCAACTCCAACAAGTCTACTAGTTCAGTTTTAGTATTTGATCACAAAATGGAAAAAACAAAGATTTTACATTTTAAACGATAACATTTTATTGTATTATTTTTAATTTTTTGCTATCATTTACAATATTCTTTATTGAAATTCTATATTAAATTCTTACTGAATAATAAATTAATTAAATATGACACGGGTACATTTAACTTACTTTTATTAACTAATGACTTAGTATTAGAGTTGGGCATTTAAAATAGTTTGGTAACTTAATGACCAGTTCTATATTTATCATCCAATTATATCAATAAATAAATACTTTAAAATTATTAAAACTAATAGATATAAACTGAAAAATATTTGTGAATTTATAATAAGTTAATAAAAAAATTTTTGTATGTAATATATATAAAATAAAATAAGTTATAGATAACGAAATATTCTTACATATGAATAGGTAAAAAACATAGTTAAATACATGACACTATTTATTTCAAATATAAAAAAAAAAAGGGTTTACAATTAGGTAAAGAAAAATTTATCGTACAAAAATTAATAAATTATATTTAAGTAAAGCATAACAAGTAAGCTAATGTCGTAGTCCTTTGTTTTTATTGTTCGTATAATTTAATATAATTCTACAAAAATATTTTAGTTCATTAATATATTATATAGTTATTTTTTAAGAGACCTCACATTTTTTTGGCATATTTATAATAATTGCATAAAGTTTTTTCATCTAAATTTTTTTTTGGAAAAATATTTTAAAATAATTCTATTTGATATATCGATCTTTAGAAGTCCCAAAAAATTAGAATCAAGACCAATTTTTCCTAACATATACCAATAATTCCACCTCTATAATTAATAAATCTTAGTACAATACTTAACATATTTTTTGATAGCATAATTATTTTTAAGTATTTAATTATAAATTATGAATAGTTAAAAGACTTAATTACATAAAACAGTCTGATTTATGTTTATATATAGATAAAAATAGCCATATTAGGCAATAGGATTTACGTCTTAATAATAAATATGAACTATGAAGATTTTGAACTAGACGATATTAATACTTCGAATGGCTAGCAGCACAAAGTTTATTAAACGATGAGCATGAACAGTGCACACGAAAAAGCTAATCCAAGAAGCTATAACAAAAAATAAAAAGAATTAGTATGTAATTATATTTATTTGCTGTATTAATATTCATTTACTAAATTTAATTTACCATCTTCTTCTTCCTAGCCTTAATCCCAACTACTGG
>NW_026100909.1:0-436 GCF_025091365.1 Daktulosphaira vitifoliae
GTGATTATCAATAATAATAAATATACCAAGTAAATTTAATAAATCGATAATGTTTGTACAGAGTTACTTGGCAGAGTTATAACGTTGATACGTGTCTATTTCAGGAGTTAGGTTGGAGGTTCATATGTATAGCCGCCATACCACTCTGGGTAGACACACGAGGTGACTCAATCCCACCTATCATCGATAACCGTCAAAACTCGTGGCATTATTGATATTTAAGAATTGACAATTAATTATGATAAATCCCATATTAATAAAATAAAGATCACTTTATTTTTCTATCATCTTCTATCTTTCTTACAGACCCTCGTACTCATATCCCGAGTAATAATATTATTAATACAATAAAGTAGTGGATCAAATAAGAATCAAAATCCCGTCATATTCTATTTAACTTATTTCTTTTGAGCAACTGTCAAAGTAGCTCCCTAAA
>NW_026100909.1:550-2169 GCF_025091365.1 Daktulosphaira vitifoliae
ATAATTAGTCATAATTTTACACATAAATCTAAAATAAAATATGTTAATATAAAGTAACAGTTTTTAGTATTTTTTGCATGGTTATTAAAATAGTTGATACATTATCGAAAACTGAAATCAATCATAACATTATTATTTAAGTGATCATAAAAAATTTAATTAATATTAAAATATAACTTGATTTAAAATAAATCTATTTGACTTGCAAATTTCAATAAATTTAATCGAAAATGTATAAAATATATATTTTCTATATATCCTTCAACATGAATTTGTTTGTAATATTTAATTGTTTTTAAATTATTTTTTTACCTTGAATATATTTTCATCTACGTTTTGTTTAGTCATATACTTCGGTTATTGTTTCGTTTTGTGAACATAATTCATTTAGTATTTAATGACATTTTCGATTAAATAAATAATTTATTATAGTAGTCTGTCTTCAATGGACATTTATTATTATTATTATTTTAATAGTATTAACACTTATTGTTAAATAAATACTCAAAAGTTATAAAAAATGAATAATGAATTAAATAATTATTATTCAAGCATTATTTTATATTAACGTTAATGTTTATTTTATTTATTTGACCATTGCCCNGTATTAACGTTAATGTTTCTTTTATTTATTTGATCATTGCCCTTATATGTTCGGTTATTGTATTACACCCTGCTATATATTGTTTAACTCTTCTTTTTATTTTTTGGTTTATTACGTATTATCTTCAATTTTAATTAGGTACCTAATATTCTTGTTTAAAATACACTTATAATGAATAAAATATACTTATTATGTACTTAAAATAAAATATTAATAATACTTTACAATTTTGTATACAATATAATATCAAACCCAGCTTAAATGTTGACTTTATATTTAAACTTGAAAGTACAATTAATTGCAATATGAAATATCCTCTGAATTCAAAAATAACAATTAACTAATAAAATATACTTGCTTATTACAATTTGTAATAGTAAGTAGTGTAAGAAAATTTATAACTATGTTCTTACCACTTATATTACACACGTTTTATTTCCATTTACTTGATTCGTAATACATATCAATTAGCATAGAGGGAGATACTGATGTGACAATTTTACTCGTCTGTAGCCCGGAGCTACTAATGTCGAACTAACAAAGGGCTAACAAAGTGTTTGAGTGGCCGTTATAGACATAGTTTTCAACACTATTACTTTCGTCTTATTTAATTTATTAAAAACTTTTTTGTAAGAGTACTAGCAGAATGTCGTAGGTTTGAAGGTATCATGTCGGAAAAAGATATCATATCGCATTTTTTTAGGGGACTACCAGATGAAATATATAATAAGTTTATCTTAAGGGATAATAGTACAGTAGATAAATTAATAGAAGATATGAAAGATTTACAAATGTGAGAAAGAACTATAGCGATTTAGAAATTTTAAAATGGGAAATAGATTCTCTTTAAAAAAACATATTGATAAATTTAATGATTATGGAAATATAANACATATTGATAAATTTAATGATTATGGAAATATAAATTATGTAAGTAACCAACATATAATGACATATCCAAACTATAATGCTATAATCAATAACTATAACTATAATAAATGCTTTATTAATACGC
>NW_026100910.1:0-2168 GCF_025091365.1 Daktulosphaira vitifoliae
AAAAAAAAACTCAAAACATTCAAAAATACCCGTGCACAATACCTGAATTGGATAATTAAAAGCCTGGATTAATAATAATTTCAAAAGAATTTATGCGTATTTTTAATAAAAACTTACCACCGCTTCTTTATACTTTGGTGATTTATCTTGTGTTAGTTTAAGATTCGCTGCAATTTGCATATTTTCATTAACAGTTAACAATGGTTGTAAACGATCATCTTGCTGAATGTAACACGAAACTCGTCGAAATTCATTCAAAAGTCTTTCTCGGTTATTTACTATTATATTTCCTCTGACACCTGTTAAACTTAATAAAATAATATAATCGTATGAATTATATAAATGTATTTTTTTTAAATGTATATGTTTTTTACTTGTAGCCTGAAATGACGTCTAAAAGTGATGATTTTCCAGCTCCTGACGGCCCCATTATGGCAATCAACTGGCTTGGAGCAAATTTTCCGCTAATATTTTTGAGAACATCTTTATAACCTTAAAAATAGATTGTTTACAATTAATTTTAAATCAAATTATAATAACTATAAGTTAGTAATTCTTTTAACGTTATCAACTAACCTTTATTTATTCCAAGTGATACTGTATAATATAAATCACTAAATTTTAATTCAATTTGATCTTGTTTCCTGTCTTTAATAAATAACCCTTTAGGCTGACTAAGGCCATTAGTGTTTTCTTTAAACTCCATTTAGTCGAGGCTACTAATAAAAACATATATTCTGTTACTAAATGCACATATTTTTAAAAGATTGTAGTTTAAAAAATGTCTTCAATTAAAAACTTAACAATAACACTTAAAAAATAAGCAAACAAGTGAAAAGAAAATTGCTAAAAAAATATTATACATGAATCTTTTTGGTGTAGAAATCATATTTTATCGTTCCATCACAAAATTTACAATCTATCAAAAATGTTTGTTAGCAAATAGGTTATGTATTTTCCAAAAAAAAAACTTATCAAAATAATATTCAAAGTATTCATATGCTATTCTCGTAATAGTAACCAATATAAAAATTCTTTAAAGCCTTAATAACAATTATTAAAACTGATTAACCAAGTCAAACAATCATTTATTTTAATTTAAAGTAATTTATTTATTTTTAAGTTAGAGTTTATTTGTCATAGAGTAAAAGATAAAATTAATTTTTCTTCGACTCCCATAAATAGTTCTTAAACAAATACATAATTGTTAACTCATAAAAATTTTATTTTCACATAAAAATTAGAAACTTGTTTTTTATTTGCTGAGGTCAAGGTTCAAACGTTCTGAGAATATGTTTGTCTCTCATTTATGTTTACAATTCCAAAGTATATATTGATGGCCTATAATAATTTAATATGTATGTTATTCAAAAAGTCAGTATAATATATAAAACAGCATTTAATTATTTTCTTTTAAATGTTTTTTTTTTAAATTATAATGTCTTTTGAATACTGAAGTGCAATACTAAAATTAATTTTTAAAAAGATATGTTTATTTATTTCTAATATTGTTAATACTGTAGCTCAGATAATAAAAAACAAGCAGTTTAGCCTTTAATTACTATCAGATATATTCATTAAAATAGATTTTAAATTACTAGTACAGATTAAATCTAATATTGTAAACAAATCATGATGTTTACATGGTGTTATTTATGTGTTTATAAATTGAAATTATAACTCGATTTTTTTTAATCTTCGGAGTCTTTATAATTATATCAACGACGAATTGAGTAATCATGACGCATATTGAAATAACTATATTTCTAATTTACCAGACCAAATGACTCTATTCTAATGACAAAATTCAAAGAAACACGTTTCATACTTTAAAATAATCATTATCATGATATACTAACATTGACCTTAATATATTAAACTATAATTTGTTTAAAAATGGCTACTTTTCGTGACATAAAAAAAAAAAACAAGAAGATTTTTCAATAATCAAAATAGTTCATGAAACGAGCCTAAACATTTGAATTTGCAAAACTAAATAAATGGATTTTTATGTTATTCTAAAAATAATTTTTGTTACATTTCATGATATAAAAAGTGACAATGTTTCAATAAAATAACACTCCTAATGTATATAATAATAATCAATATTTTATTCTTGTCTACAGATTAACTTATGTAAAGTACAACAAACATAATTATTTAATAAA
>NW_026100911.1:0-2168 GCF_025091365.1 Daktulosphaira vitifoliae
AAAAATAATGTCTTAAATTACATTAATTTCTGATGTTTTCATCAGTATTAATTAAAAGTGAATCACACACAAAACTAGTTGAAGACCTGTGTAAAAATATTGCTCCTTGTTTGTTGAGAACATGACTGAGCTATCAACTAGAGTACTTTTGTCCAGGTAATTCCTTAAAAATATAGGTATGTCTTCTTTTTTCTCGCCTTAATCCCAACTACTTGGGGTCGGCTTCTAGGTATGTAATATAGAAATTCGAAGAAGCTGTATAGCCATTTAATTATTATTAATGTAATCTTAACAAAATGCACAAAACGAAGGGAGTGATTCAAAATAATAAGAGACGAGGAAAGGGAGACATTTTAAGGGTAAAGTTTGTGCGAATGAAGACGAGTTTCAGAGTGAGGATACACACGAAGACTTAAGACTTTACCGAAGTGGCGTCTATGGCTTGGCGTGTCGTAATTTATCAATTTCTACCTAAAACCCTTTACCACAACCGACGTGTTAGCCCGTTCCGCGATGTAATGCATGAGAGGGGTAAATAAACGTAGATGAAATATTTGAGCATGCGTATATACGGAAAAGAAGGGTTCAAGACCAAGATCATTCATAATGCTGTGGTGGCTATAGCGGTAGTGTAATAGATAGATAACATGCATAAATTTGCCTTTTGCCTCTAATAAGATGTTTACAAAATCAAACACCTGATGATACACTGCTGTGGAATAAAAAATTCGTAAAATATTCCAGAGAGAACATAATAGTGTACAATGTTTTGTTTTAAAAAAAGTAAATTCTAACAATAATGAGTCGGATACATACTACTAAAATTAAAAATTGCAACCTACACAAGTCATCTACATTTTTTGTGAATTCCATTTTATACATGATAATTATAATTATGATTGATGTTATATAATTGTTTTAATCTTATTAATCAATAATATGACTTTTAAAGCTTTTGAGATATTATATTCATAAATATATTGAACTATAGGTACAAGTAATGAAATATGTTTTATTTAGATTAAAACCACGTAACATCAAATTAAAAATGACTTTAGTGTTCATATTCCGATGAATAAATATATTAAAGGAAATAATACAAACAATTTTTAAAGAAAAATATTTTTATAAATTATAAATCAAATCGAGTCTTAGAGCAGTTCCACGTATTTAGTTCAAACCGTAAATACTAATGAAAATAAAATATTTCAATACCAACTAAAATTTGAAATCAATAACTTGGAATAAAAGGTTTTGAAAAGAGACGAATTTTTAAATGTAGTGTAGGAAGTAGTTTTGCAAAATAAGATAAATTTAATAGAATTAATTAACTGAACTTTTATGAGTCTAAATATAAAGACATGCAATTTTAAAAGGTGCTTTCTATAAATGCTAAAAAGATATATTTTTTATAGTCATTAATAATTAAATATCATTTAATTGACTTCCTCAAGATATATACTTAATGAATTCTTTGATAGTTATTTTATACTTACAATGAACACTAACAGTGATACGTTTACTAACTGAAGGTGGTACGCCGTTTGATCCTATACAGAGATAAGCGCCCATTTCAGACCTACTAACTTTAATCAACTTCAATAACTCTCCTTGATGTGTTATCACTGAAACAGATTTGTATGATAAAATTGATTTTAATCGAAATTAATTATAAAACAAATCATCTTAAATCGTACATAAACGCAATAAGAATATAAATGTATTAAGAACTATTTAATCAAATACTAAAATCTAATAATCATATAAAGGAGTTATTATTAACTGTTTTTGGTACAAACTCTCCAATAATATATCATAAACCTCAATCAACGTTTAATTAATAAATTATTTGCTTTGGTTGTATGATTTATTTTTTAAATACAAACCTTTTTATCATGACTCGAATTTTTATACTACATTAATATGCATGAATGTAAATACATACATCAACAACCTTATTTTTTGAATTAATATTATTTAAGTTATAAACACTCATATTAAAATAGCCNTATTTTTTGAATTAATATTATTTAAGTTATAAACACTCATATTAAAATAGCCAATCCTAGCACAAAACAATAATTTAGTATTTTATTAGGCAAATGTGAGACATATCTTCTATAATAATACACAGCAACATTAAAATCAAAATTTACTCACACTTCTTA
>NW_026100912.1:0-2165 GCF_025091365.1 Daktulosphaira vitifoliae
AGCAATTACTTTTGTCTTTTAGAGTTTTGTGTTCGTGCGCTATGATTACCACCGCAACGCATTCCATTCCAGCACATTGTTTTACTATTGATTGTAATTACTGGCAATGAAATTATACGCATCACAACAGTTGACACGACAATACATTACTAATATTACTGAATGTGATAATTGATATCTCTAAGTATGACCAAAGAGTGTTGTTGTTTACTAAACGGGTTGATGTGCCGGCTGAAACACTTGTGGATAAGGGCTCAATCTTAATTTTTACATGATGTTACTTTTGACGTTTGACCATATCCACTTTACACTATGAACAAGACGATTATGTACTCATGACACACTCTTGTACACGTCGTTTATTTAATATGAACCGCGTATAAATATCTTTGTGTCGAGACCAACCCACCTTGGGCGAGAGTACACGAGTATTATCTTTGTATTACTTCATATAATGTAATGCTCATTAGGCAACACACGTTAACTAGACGTTGATAAGACATATGATCTAGCGGTTGACTTGCACGCGACACGTCCTACTTTGAATACTTCGAACGCTCTTTTAGTACCGAGATTCTGTCAAAATGTCGTGCAGTAGTTAAAAGCTTTAACATGGCTGCCGAATCTATTATTCAGTAGCTGCACCGATAGTGCAAATGCGATGCGTTCGGTCGTACCTGTTGTCCTTGGTAACGCGTAACTGAGCACATAATCTGCAGTAAAAAACGTCGTATAATTTTAGCGCAACCGTCAAACCGATCATTGAAAAAACGGTTCTCGGTCGTCCTCTATCACACGAGGTGTTGCGTCAACAAACCGATAACCGTCCAGTGTATTCTTCATAAATTATATAGAACCCATTTAACCGCTATCAGATAATCGTTTTGTTGCGTAACCGAGTTACTAGGCAATCATTTTCTCTACGCCGGTCAAAGACTCGTATTTCTGGGATTTTTTTTGAAATGTTTATTAGATAAACAAAACGTATACGACATTAAAGTAATTATAGACTTATACCGGCCGATGAACATAGTGTTCTGTTCAAACGTTTATCGGTAAACAACACTCTTACTAAATGTTTTTTAGATTGCGCCATGGTAACCTTTATGTACTAGTCGCACTGTAAACAAAAACGTCCGTCGATCTTTTCAAGCTGTGTGTTTTCCAGAGCCTCTCTGTATTTCCGATAACATCAGCGCTGTTATTAAACAATATATTATTGCACCTGTGATTTTGCAACCAAAAAAGTACCCGTACAAAAGAAGAATTGTCAGTGCACTTTGGGGAAAAAAAATGAACTGACACAAAAGTTTTAATGGTTTCGTTGAGAATTCTTATGAATCGTGTGTTTTTTTTTTTACTCGTTTGTTGTTTGTCTGGTTGTGTTGTTTGACAGGCTTTTGTCTAATTGGGCGGACACCTCGTTTTATGCGTAAACAACTATAGCCCCAAACGAAACAAGTAGGTCGTACACGGTAACGATATTCTTAACACGCGGACTAATTTTCAATAGCTTACGGATAAAACAATAGGCGACGTCGTGTACGGTTAATATTTCTTGACAGTAACATTAGAACGCGCAGCTTTGTAACAGTATAGGTTTTCAGTTTACTGGTAACGTACGCAGAAGAGATTTCTATTTATTAATTATTGTAATATTGTGACGAAAAAAAAAAAAACAAAGCCGTCGTCTGAGAAACACTTAAGTGCGTGTGATAATATACGGTCACAAGACCAGCCACTTATACCATTAAAAAACCAGTGTGGTTATTGTTAATAACAGAAAATCAACTGTATTTACTCGTACTAGAATTTTAACTATACTGACGAAAAACAACAACACGCTCTTGGAGACACTTTTAACACGGTTTTTTTAAGTCGGACACGTGTGTTTTTATAAGACACTGGACTGTTTTTTGTACGATAAATTAATGTCCCAGTTTACAAAGTGGACAGCGTCGGGGTTTGAACAGTCGAAACGTTTGTGTTTAGGTACAAATATAGTCGTACGTTGTGGCGCACAGACATACGTTTTTGGGCGGGCGGCTAATGAAAGTCTGGAGATTAAAGTATCGCCGATCAGATTTTTATCGTACCGTAATCAATAGACTTACAAAACGTACCAGCGTCGAGCGGCCACACGAACGGATCGTGTTCACGGTGTG
>NW_026100913.1:0-769 GCF_025091365.1 Daktulosphaira vitifoliae
GCCGAAACAATAGCGCCGCTGAAAAATCTACTAAGAAGGGGGACGAAATGGTTGTTGACGGAAGACTATCAAAGGGCTTTAGAACAGGTAAAAAAGGCCTTGTGTGAGTCCCCACGTCTGAGTCTTCCTGACTACGCCAAAACTTTCTGCCTTCAAACCGATGCCAGTGAAATGGGCGTGGGAGCAATACTCTTTCAACGCGGAGATGAACCGGGAGAGAGAAGAATCATATCCTACGCTTGTAAGAAACTATCAGGTATAATACCAATAAAGATTTGATGCACATGCTCTTAGTATCAAGTGATCCATATATATCTCCAATGAAATTATTTAAAATAAAAAGTATAAATTAATTTTCTATTGATGTGCGATATTTATTTGTCAATTCCGAATCGAACGTTGAAGATTAAAATACCCAGCACAGGGGGGTCGCGGCACAGTGGTGACGTGGTATAGATGGATCAAGTATAATGATATTTGACAGTGATTAAAATCAAAAAAANTACCCAGCACAGGGGGGTCGCGGCACAGTGGTGACGTGGTATAGATGGATCAAGTATAATGATATTTGACAGTGATTAAAATAAAAAAAAAACGCTTCGATGCAAATCTTTAGATAGTGTTTAATTTTAAAAAATTGGTGGATTATTCCAAAAGCTACATGATCTGCTAGTTCATTATTAATATCCTAATTAAGATAAAGTATGTCGAATGAAAAAGGGATTATTAAAAAATATTATTTCTCATAAAAAAATAATGTTGATCCATA
>NW_026100913.1:1069-2165 GCF_025091365.1 Daktulosphaira vitifoliae
AAAACACATCATAGTAAAACCAATACCTTCTCAGCTTCGCATCGAAGCTAAAATTACAAATTTAAAAATCGGTAAATTTTGTCATTTTTTTCACTTTTTTTTCTTAAATCTTCCATAACTTCTTCAAAAATAAACGAATCAACATAATTTCTTTTTATACTAAAACACATCTCAGTAAAACCAATACCTTCTCAGCTTCGCATCGAAGCTAATAAATAACCTAAACAATTCAATATTAGAAATTGAAATAAATGAAAGCTAATTGTAAATAAAAAATGTACGAATTGGTTTAATCTTATTAGCCTTATGCACAGTTATTTTTGTCCGCAGCAATAAAAAATTATATTTTTGAAATCTAGACTAGTTGCTCTACAATATCTATGAATTGATACTTGGGTAAAATAGGGTAATTTTTAGTATTGTGCTTTTTAGTTTCAAAAACGTCTCAAAAAATACTCTATTTTATTAAAACGATCATTACTTAGTGAAAAAAAACTTTACAACGAAAGACCTTTTTTCTGTTGAAATAACCGTAATATAACCATATCTATACTTCAAACGGCTATAAATAACGACCGGATTAACATGTGACCTTGAAATTTTATATTTTGTCTACGCAATATACTAGAATTGAATTTTCATAATTATTTTAACATTATGAGTACATTTTAAAATGAGACATATGAGCGCCTAAAATTCGATTTCAGACCACTGTGCGATCGCGAGCTTACTCTACAATCGAAGGATGAGGGACGGCCGCGCGGCTACCCTCCGTGAAACCCGAAGGGCCCTTGCTACCATGCCGGTGGTCCCGCGGTCTGTGCCGAACTGGTGGTGCCTCCTCTCCGCAGCGCCATGTTACCGCTGGCGCGGTGGTACAGTGACCGGCGGGCCGAAGACGTCGGGCCGCCGATCGTCCCGCTTCGACACCCTACACTCGGGACGGAGCAGCCGACGTGGCGAGCACGTCTTCCGGGGCGGGCTCGGGCAGCCGACCGCCACTGGCCTACCCGGGCTATAGGAAGCTCACTCAGCGCATCAACAGGGCTTTCAAGGAGAGGAAAGACCGGGAGAGAGAAGCGGCCAAACCGTCCAC
>NW_026100914.1:0-321 GCF_025091365.1 Daktulosphaira vitifoliae
AGGTTAAGGGTTAAATTTATGAAAAAAATATACCAAATGAAAGGTAATGATATTATGCATCTATATACAAAAGAATTATATTGATATGTTTATTTTTGAAAAAGTTATGGCACTTTTAGATAAAAAAAATTGAAAAAATTTCGAAAATTAGCGATTTTTAAATTTGTAATTTTTTTGGAGGTTTCCCCCTTTTACGGGGAACGAGGGAATTTTTTTCAATTTTTAAGGGTAATGTCTTCGACTAGATACGATTTGTGATCTTTTGACGTATCATTGAAAGAAATCGGTTCGGTGAGAGCTGAGAAAAAGTGGTAACAGACA
>NW_026100914.1:444-2164 GCF_025091365.1 Daktulosphaira vitifoliae
AAAACTAAAAAACACGCTTTTAAAGCACATCGAACTAAAAAGTTAAAAATAATTTTTTAAAAATTAACTTAAAACAATAATGAACAATAAATACTAGAATTATTGTGAAAAAAAGCGCCGGGCGCTCAATATACAAAAAATATGGCATTAAGCACCCACGCTTTTTTTCACAATAATACTAGTATTTTTTGTTCATAATTTTTGTAAGCTTATTATATATTAAATGACAATAGAATAAGAACATTAATAATAATAATAATAATAAATTAATTTAATTTCAATTGAAAATAAAAATGTAAAATTCTCAGACATATTAATGAATTCAAAAATATAATGCTATTTAAAAATACGTAGTTTACACACTAACAAATCATAAAAAATAATCATAAATTATATTACATAGCTAATTACTCAATAACTAAAAGTAATACAAAATATATATTCACATCGATGTCATTTTAGGACATAGGACAATGTACATTATCATGATAGGTTAAAAATGAAAGATCAAATATTCTAAGGTCAAAAAGTCATAAGTTTTTGTAATTTTCCGTACAGCAGATGAATAATTCATTAATAAAAATTCTTTTATATATAAAAAAAATATGGTTTTAAAAAAAAAACTAAAAAAAACGCTTTTAAAGCACATCGAACTAAAAAGTTAAAAATAATTTATAAAATAAGCTTAAAATAATTATTTTTAAGAGTTCGATTCCGGAGAGGGAGTCATCAAAATGGCGGTTTAAAGTGCGCATTCGCACTATAACTACATGTCAGCGGTGGGGGGAGGTAGCCATTCGAAAATGGTTGTTCTCCTCCTACGATGCCATCTACTGGAGGATAAGGTAAACCTCATGTGAACTGATAACGGAACTGATAATGTTCATTGATAAGCGTACACATTACGTTGAAATAGTGTAATTCAATTGCTTAATATTAACGCAGCAGGGGTGTTCGTCAACAATTCCTACATAGGAAGGGATAATGAATCTTGACTTAAACTAACCTATATATATAATTTGTGTTGATGAAACAAGACGTAAACTAATTTACTGTACATCTATAGAGTGTATATAATAAATATTTAATAGCAATTTTACTATTGGCTACCAGACGCTTAGGTAAGCATATTTGCAACGTCAAAGGTACCGCCATATTATAACCCAACTACCAGAGGCTTAGATAAGCATATTTCAAACATCAAAGAGGTTACCGCACAGTAATGATCATTGTCGTATGAATCTTATCATCAGATGCCAAACGCTTAGGTAATCATATTTCCAACGTCAAAGATGTTACATACCATACATTAATGCATTTATTTTTTACATAGTATTTTATCGTTGGTTACCAGACGCATAGCTAAGCATATTTCCAACAACAAGTTTATTACTATATTAAAACGTTCATTGGCGTCAGGATTTTATGAGAATAATTGCCGTTTGCGTTTTATCAAAGCTATCATTTTCTATGTATTTTATCATTGGTTACCAGACGTTTAGGTAATCATATTGCCGACATCAAAGGTACTGCTATATTATAACGTTCATAGGCGTCAGCATTTTTATTTTTACATAGTATTTTATCATTTCCTACCAGATGCTTAGTAAAGCATCTCGTTAATATTAGTATATAATTACTATAATTGGTATTATATTTTTAAAATTAACTATGTTCGTCGTTATCGGTTGCTATAATAGTATAATCGCTATTGATTATT